>NC_141034.1:56270000-56310000 GCF_052040795.2 Danio rerio | reverse complement strand
TGTCTTGAGATGTTGCTTCAGTATTTCTCCATAATGTTCTGTCTTCATGATGCCGTCTATGCTGTGAAGTGGACCAGTCCCTCCTGCAGCAAAACAGCCCCGCAACATGATGCTGCCGCCCCCATACTTCACAGTTGGGATGGTGTTCCTAGGCTTGTAAGCTTTCCCTTTTGTCCACCAAATGTAACACTTGTCATTACGGCCAAACAGTTCAATCTTATTTTCTTCAGAACACAGGACATGTCTTCAAACATCAGTCTTTTCCCAGTGTAATTTAGCTAATGGTAATCTGACTTTGTTGTTGATTCTGGCTTGTTGATCTTCCCATGTGTTTGAGCTTTTACTTAAATACTATTCTACAGTTGTGCCTCCAATTAACTCAAATGTTGTCAATTAGCCAATCAGAAACTTCCAAAACCTCAACACCATCTTTTTCAGAGGTAGAATAATCTTATTGTGTGTAAACTTGACTTTCAAGAAAAGTTATAACAATTTCTCAAAACACATCTCTCTCATTATTCTGCTATTAAGCAGAACAGAAACTGATTTGATAATCCTAACTTACCTTATAGAGAAAAAAATTATTAAATCAGTACATGGGTTAATAAATAGATGATAAAATAAAAACAAAGCATGTCAGAAGATTCACAAAGTTAAGTTTTGCACTGTAGCTTTACTCAATCGATTAAAGTTCTTAATAAACAGTTAAATTTTGAGCTGTTATTCAATTTGGATATGTAATGTCTACCCGAAAAACACACATCAGCTGATGAATAAATCAATATACAGGCTGATAAATAGCTGATGAAATAAATAAAAACAATGCATGTCAGAAGGGAGAAGATTTCAACCCGGGCTCATCGTGGAAACGTAGCCCCGCGGACGTTTCTGCGGACCGCGATTTACGTCCCGGGAGGTACGTATTCGAGCGTTTTTTTGTTTTCGCGGATCCGCGAGAGGCCGCTGTGCTCGCTTTTTCGCGTCTCGGGCGGGCGCCTCTCGGGAGCGCGCGGCGTTCGCGCCCGCGCCGTTCTCGCGCGAAAAGCCGCCGGATCGAAAAAAAAAAAAAAAAGCAAAAGCCCTCGTCTTCGATTTCGACCGCGTTTTCGGATCCTGCCGCGTTCTCGCCCTTATTTTTCGGATTCCGTTTTCCGTCTTACCTGATTTCCGGAACCTGCTGTTCCCCGGACTCGATCCCGGTCGTCGTCCACCGCGGCCGGCTCCGGCTCCTCCTCCTCTGGGGCCTCCGCTCCGCCGACGCAACGCTGTGAGCTAGGCGGACAAACCGATTGCGTCGGGAAAGCCCTCCACTCGGAGGCGAGCCGTCGGCCGGCGAGCGTTCGCTCAGCGTTCGCTCGAAAAAAACCAAACGCGGCCTTTACGTACCTCCGGCCACGTAAATCGCAGTCTCCAGAAACGTCCGCGGGGCTACATTTTCAGAATGAGCTTGGGTTGGAAGATTTTCAAAGTACAGCTTTGCACCGCGGCTTTATTAAGCTCTATTGAGATTAATGTAAACAGTGCTGTTTCTGTGTCTGTCCGTGCACAGAATGCTCTGGATTACACTGACAAAACCACATAAGGAAATTAATCTTTGTAATGTCAGCCTGGAAATCCAAATGATGCAATTTTGTGATTATCTGTGGAAAGGATAATTGTGGCATTCAGGACAGATGTGAATTTAATTACGGTGATGAAACGGGGAATCTATATAGCGGAAATCTGTTGTTCTTGGAGAAGCATAAACCTCTCGACAGGAGGAGTGTTATGGTTCACTTACTGGATTGTTTTGCACAGTAAATTAGCATTCTGGCCATTTTAATGTATAATAAATAAGGAGAGGTTTAGCCTTTCAGGATTTAAGTACTGTAAACCATCATTTTTTTTTGTTTTCTGCTTTGCTTTAAACCTTAATACATTGAACAAAGATTCAAACCTGCTTAATCTGCTTGTTGTTCATTTCATTCATTGATTTTCCTTCGGCTTAGTCCCTTATTTATCAGTAGTTGCCACATTGGAATGAATCGCCAACTATTCTAGCATGTTTAGGACCATTGTTATTTTCTATTTTTACCAATGATCTTCCTTTGGTTTTAAAGCAAGCAAGGGCAGTGATGTATACAGATGATACAACATCATTGTAACCACAGCCTTGTCACCCTGCAGCCCAAGACCGGTTACTCACTGAAGCTAAGCAGGGCTGAGGCTGGTCAGTACCTGGATGGGAGACCACTAGGGAACACTAGGTTGCTGTTGGAAGTGGTGTTAGTGAGGCCAGCAGGGGGCGCTCAACCTGTGGTCTGTGTGAGTCCTAATGCCCCAGTAAATTGAAGGCAACACTATACTGTCAGTGGGTGCCGTCTTTCGGATGAGACGTTAAACCGAGGTCCTGACTCTCTGTGGTCATTAAAAATCCCATGGCACTTCTTGTAAAGAGTATGGGTGTAACCCCGGTGTCCTGGCCAAAGTCCCTCTATCGGCCCTTACGATCATGGCCTACCAATCATGGCCTTCCACCGAATTGGCTCGATCACTGTCTCTCCACTCCACCAATAGCTGGCGCCGTTGTCCTGTGGCTGCCGTCGCATCATCCAAGTGGATGTTGCACACTGGTGGTGGTCTAGAGAGACCCCCCCTCATGATTGTAAAGCGCTTTGGGTGTATAGCCATACACAATAAATGCACTATATAAATACACATTACATTACATATATTACAACATTATATTTACCAGCAGCATCGATAGAAAAATTATCTGCTGATTCAGATGAGGAGTTACAATTAGTGGTGAAGTGGGTCCAGATTAATAAGATGGTTTTAAATTTGACAAAAATACCAAAAGTATTGTGTTTGGATCAAACTTTCCATTTAAATGTAAACCACAGTTAAATTTGTCTGTAATTACTGTGCCTGTTGAACAGGTAGAGGAAATTAAGGTTCTTGGAGTTCTTTTTGATAGTAGGTTAAAATGGTCAAAACTGATCGATACAAATCTTAATAGTTATGGGAAGAGGTTTATCAATTATTAAGAGATGTGTAGAATTTTTACCACAGAACTGTATCTCTCAAATTGTTCAGGCAATTGTTCTTTCTTATCTATATTATTGTCCAATGGTATGGTCGAGTGCATCAAGTAAAGACTTAAGCCCCTTTCACACAGTGATACCAGTAAATATCTGGAAAATTTCCGGAACGACTTTACCGGTATATTGAAAAAAGCGCTGTTCACACAGGCGAGGACGTTACGGAAATTTTCCGGAAAAGAGCATTCACACATCCATTCCAAAATACCGGTAAATTCTGACATCATTCACCACAAATGAGCTTTAAACGGCTGCGCTTGTGTTTGTAAACATTTGACTAAATTACAAACTCTGTGGATGATCAATATTGTGATCAACTTTCGCAGGATCACTTTGGCATGTCGAGATGTTCATAATATGTGCGTGTGCAGGCGCTCATAGGCGCACGCAAAGCTTGAAGGTAAACAAAGAACGGCTTATCATAAGCATCTCATCGATGATTATTTACACAGTTGGCATTAAGAAGAACATATAAACGTGATCTGACTAACTTCTAGCAGCTAAATGTGTCTGGAAAAATATTCAAAGGCTTTTATCCTCACAAACCGCGCGGACGTAAATGCGTATGACTGTTGTGATTGGCTAAAGCAGACGTCTCACGTCAGCACGTTCTAGACGTGCACGCGCTTATTACAGGAATCTTCCTTCTGCATTCACACAGCGCAGCATTCCGGCAAATTACCGGTACTGTTACAACTTCTCTTTCCGGAAAATAGCCAGAACGAATTTACCGGTATTTTCAAAAAGGACCTGTTCACACATACAACCTGTGTGAAAGGGGCTTTAGATACATTACAGCTAGTCCAGAATAGAGCTGCACGATTAATTTTACACTGCAATAGAAGTCACTAGCTATGTTTCCATCTAAAAATGCGAATAAACTTTATGCGCAAAACTCGATTATCGCATAAAAGTTGTGCAAATGAAGCATCGATTCCATCCAACGAGTCAAAGCGAACAAAATTGTCACTTTCTGATTAGCTGGCGCCAAATATCAACAGTAAAAACTGCGTTTGCTGCAGTAGGAGAAGCTGCATCAATAGTTTCTAAATGAATGCGCCTCAGAAGACAATCCTGACATGCAGTGAGCGCACAGTGGCGTTTGAAGGTGTCAGACGCGGAGCAGGCGCTCTTGATTCTGGAGGTCATTAATAATATAATAACAATAATACTGAAATGGTAAGGCGTTTTATAATGACCAAAATAAGATTTCAGATGTTTTATAATGTGCTCAGCCTGACGTTTTATCCATTCACACACATTTTAAGCATCACATGATCTCTTTCAACATAATCACATGACCTTTTTTAATGCGCATGCTGGAGTAAAAGTGTTTCCATCGCAGTTTATGCGCATCTTTTCTTATCAAATAAAAAGTTTATCCTACCCAGTTAGGCGCATATGTTTTTTATGCGCATTTTCAAAATTTATGTGCATCATGGCGTTTCCATCAACTGTTTTTTTATGCGCATTTGCAAAATATGGAAACATAGCTAATGTCAACACTTTACAATAAGGTTCATTAGTTAATGCATTTACTAACATAAACTAACCGTGAACAACACTTGTACAGCATTTATTAATCATAATTGAACATTTACTAATGCATTATTAACATCCAAGTCCATGCTTGTTAACATTAGTTAATGCACCATGAGTTAACATGAACTAACAATGAACTACTGTATTTTCATTAACTAACGTTAACTAACATGAATAAATTCTGTAGTAGATGTATTGTTCATTGTTTGTTCATGTTAGTAAATGCATTAATTAACATTAACTAATGAACCTTATTGTAAAGTGTGACTGAGTTAATATTATGGAAATGCATAAAACTTTAGGCTGGTTATTGGTGAAGGATAGGGTAAGTGTTTCACTGCTGTGTTTCATAAGAAATATTTCTGTGTCAAGAGTTCCAAGTGTATTGTACGGTCAGCTTTTGTAATGCAAGTCATCATTTTAACACCAGACATGTGTTAGAAGGAAATGAGTTGCTTCCAGTTTCAAAAACCAATGCAAAGCAACGGACTGTAATGTATAGAGGAGTGAAAAAAATGGAATGAATTACCATCAGACGTTACATGCTTTGTAAAAAGTAAAATGAGGTTTAAAAAATCATGTAAGAAATATTTCATGAAATAATATTAAGTGGATTGTTGATCTGGATGTTATGTATAAATTTAGTGTTTTAATGTTTTATTGGTCTTTGTTGTTGTGTTTAAATGCAATTTTGTGTTATGTCCGATGGACCCCAGGAAGAATAGCCACTACCTTGGTAGTGGCTAATGGGGATCCTTATAAATAAAAAATAAAAAAATAAAATAAAATAAAAAAACAGTTATGAGTTATGTAGGAGTCGCTTTCTATCATGTTATATCGTTCTAAAGATACGATTCAACCCACATGAAATAAGTTGTAAACAGTGTGCTGTTGCATTCATTAACAAAGTTGTAGATACTGCAGTATATACAGTATAATACAGTTTAGTATAGTTAGTATGGTTCAAAAACGTAATATTATTTACTATAAATACTATTACAACTTATTTCATGTGGGTTGAATCGTATCTTTAGAACGATATAACATGATAGAAAGCGACTCCTACATAACTCATAACTGTTTCTTATATAAAAAAACAAACTAGAGAAGCACCCAGCACAGTCCTTAGCTTAGCTAACAGTATTGAACATATAGATAATTATTAAAAAATCATAACTTACCCTCTGATTGCTCGAGGCCTCCAACAACGTGAGCTGCCCTGTGTCCTGACAAACAGAAACGCCCCATCTCATTGGCTGGCTCTAGCCAATAAACTGGCTTTGCTGCTTTTTTACTGGTATGTACATTTCCGCAAAATTAATGATTTTTAACAAGAATCTCTTCAGAAAAGAGTTTAAATAAACCCTAAATAATAAAATAATCGTGGGAAATGATTCTTTTGCACCTCAGTCCTGTTGGCTGCTGGCATTGTTCATTGGTCAAGCATCAGCCAATCAAACAGCTTTACACCTGCCCCGCCCCTCCCCCGCCCCGCGCTGCTCACGCCTCTGCATTTGCAAGTGCACAGATGGGTTCTGCTACAGAGATCGCAGGAGATGTGTAGCAAAAGTCAGAGCCCGGGAGATTTGTAGTTGTACTGACGAAACTGAGAGGTTGTGAGTGCCGACCTGTGGTTGTAGAGATAAGATGCAATCAAATTTGCCGTGCACACGTGTGTCTGTCATTTTGTATTTGTAAATGACATTTTACAAATACACAACTATTAATCTGCAACTTCCAATTTAAAACACAAGTGTGTGGATTGTTGTGTGTGTGTGCAAATCGAGGGATTCAGCTGTTCACATCAGAGCTGTAAGTGTACATTTCAACCTACACATACAAATATTATTATCACAAGTGCTCACATTTACATTTGCAAGCTCTCGAGTTACGCAACTGATTTACCTTCATACCAAAGCCCGAAACTGAAAGCGATACGTGACTTCACACAGAAATGCCAACTGATCCAACCGGGACTCGAACCAGTGACATTCTTGCTGTGAGGCCACATTGCTAAGCACTGAACCACCGTGCCACTAATTTGCTTGTTATAAAATGTTTGAAGGTGTCAGACGCGGAGCAGGCACTCTTGATTCTGGAAGTCATTAATAATATAATAACACTAATACTGAAATGGTAAGGCGTTTTATAATGACCAAAATAAGATTTCAGATGTTTTATAATGTGCTCAGCCTGACGTTTTATCCATTCACACACATTTTAAGCATCACATGATCTCTTTTAACAAAATCACATGACCTTTTTTAATGCGCATGCTGGAGTTTGTGCGGTAAAAGTGATTACATTGCAGTTTATGTGCATCTTTTCTTATCGAATAAAAAGTTTATCCTACCCAGTTAGGCGCATACGTTTTTAAAAACTGAAAAGCGAGACGTGACTCCACACAGAAATGCCAACTGATCCAACCGGGACTCGAACCAGTGACATTCTTGCTGTGAGGCCACATTGCTAAGCACTGAACCACCATGCTACTAATTTGCTTGTTATAAAATGTAATTTGTTGTTGTTTGTTCAATTGAAGTGTATTATTTTTGTTTAAATACATTTAATTTTATTTTGAATAAGTATTAAGCATAATTAGTCATTTATGAAATTAATATGCATGCATAAAATGTATAAAGTATTGATAAAGTGGCAGTTGCTGCCTAATACTAAAATAAACTGCAGCATTTTATTAGTTAAACTACATTAATAATGATATTTTTTAATAGTTCATCCCTTTTCATCCAAAAGTTAGAGTTTTAGTTTGTTTGGAATAAAAGCAATTCTTTTTTGGGTCAAGAATTTTTATATTATAATATTTATACAATTTATTAACATTTTCTATAATATTTATTATAATTTATTATTGTAAATTGTTTATTTATTTTAAATACATATTAACAAAAATCATTAATAAGGGTTAATAACAAGACAAATATATCATAATAACATAGTTATATTTTTACAAATGACATTAATTTATGGGAATATTGGTAAAACATTAATATAAATATTGTATAAGTATTAATTAATAAATAAATAAAACAATAATAATAATACTAATAATGATGATAATAATAATAATAATAATAATAATAATAATAATAATAATAATAATAATAATAATAATAAAAATAATAATAATAACATCCAAAACTTAGAGTCTATTATTTATATAGGATTTCTCCAGACATTATAAACACGTGTTTACTTAAATAAACATGTTTGTGAATGCCTGTTTTAGGAGTTATGGTGTTTATCTGGGCATTAAATGTGATCTGAGCAATCCTGAACTGTATTTGCAGGAAGATTAGCGAGCTGTGCTAAGCTAGCGTTAGCATCTCCTCAAGGACTCAGATTTGTCAGCAGCAGTTGCTCTTTTTCAGACCTTTAGTGAATGTGTGTGTGTGATGGATCTGCCCATCTGTGTGTGCTAGCAAAACACACGCTGCTTTTGCTTTTACCGGCCGCCATTAACTCTCAGGCTAACAAATGGCAGATGACGAAGCCTGAGCGCTTTCTACTGACAAATATTCCTTTAAAATGTGCTTTCCTCGGTCAGAAGGTGAGCGCGGTTCGGTTGCCAGCACAAAAATCCCGTTTTCCTTCAGCAGACGATCTGATGAGGGATTATTCAGTGCGTTTCTGAGCTCTCAAACCCTGCTGGATATTCAGATGCAGGAGCTCCGGCTTCTCCAGGCGCTTTACTTTATTGGCTTTTGTTTGAGCTGCTCTTCCACCTTAAGGAGAAATAATTACTGCCTTTTTAAGTAATTCCCATGTTGTCCTCTTCAGACAGGGTTTTTTCTTTAGAGTAGAGAGATGAGCATTTACAGTCGCTCTTTACATGCTCTTGATTTGTGCTGTACTGTGGGCCTACAGTATGTGTGAAATGCAGGAGACCGTTGTTGGGTGTCGTTTTTAGGCAGAAAATTATTTATAGGAGATATTAGGGATGTAACGGTATTGTAAATACCGTCATACCGCAATAGTAATTTTTTTCAATATTACCGTAGGCGCATGACTCAATAAAACTATATTTCTGAGAAAAGTTTGCTCAGGCGAATGAAGCGAACGGGAGGTAGCGGGATCTACAATTCCCATCAGCCCAGGCGTGGCCATCATGCTTTGCGGTCTGTTGTCGCTACAGATCCAGTAATGCGGAAATGGAGTGTGCTGCTAGAAGCACTGAAAAAAATTATTCAAAGATGATTCCTTGGATTTACTAAATTTTTTTATGTTAAGTGGTTTTAAACAATTTAATTGTGTTGAATTTAAACAAACAAATTAAGTTGAACATTATTCAATTTAACTTGTTTGTTTAAATTCAACACAAATAAATTGTTTGCAACAGTTCTGCATGCAACACTTTTTTCAGCGGGGAAGAAAAGGAGCTGGAAATGATCGAACCTAAAGCGGGTTTTAAATCAGATGTGTGGAAGCATTTCGGTTTCTTTCTAAAAAGATACGAAAAAGGAGAAAAGGTGACAGACAAAGAAAAAAACAGTATGCAGGCACTGCCAGACTGTGGTGAAATATAAGTCGGGGAATACGACTAAAAACAGTCATGGAGACTGCAGAACACAGCACACTTGTTAGATTGATGCAGACATTGACTTGCACCGCAAAGAGACCTCTATCTCACTCATGGCTTGTCCTCTCAAGTGGGGGAAAGACAATGCACAACGTTACCCACTGCTGTCAACATGGGCCAAGTCATATCTCTGTCCCAGAAACCTCAGTCCCAAATGAGAGGGTTTTTTTGTTTCTGTTGCAGGGGACATTGTAAATACCCAGAGATACCAGCTTTTACCAGATTATAGTTATATGATAATTTTCCCTAGAAAACCCATCTCTATCTAAGTGAGTGATTAAATGTTGAATGTGATGAGTTTTCAACAATACTAAATTAAAACTTATTTTTTTACATGGTTTAATAGTTTTTTGTTATTAAAATTGAAAAATTGAAGTTCCTGTTTGGAAACTTACAGATAGATGGCTAATTTGTATGTCATTGATATGTTCAGTGCTAAAGTAAATAAACACTTTCGGCACTTTTTTCGAGTCTTTTCATTAGTTTTGTTTTTCCTGTAAATTATTCAATAAATACCGTACCGTACAATTCATACCGAGGTATTATCGTACCGTAAAATTCTGATATATTGAGGATATTAGAGGCTAAGTTAGAGACTATCTAATAGAGACTAAGAAATAAAGACTAAGCCAAAGGAAAATGGATAAATGATTAAATAATATATATATAATTTTATATATATATATATATATATATATATATATATATATATATATATATATATATATATATATATATATATATATATATATATATATATATATATATATATTTAATCTGGAAAAAGAAAAAAAGTCATATTTCTTTTGGTTTGTTTGGACTAAAAGCAGTTCTTTTTTGGGTCAAGAATTTATATTTTATCATATTTATTCAATTTATTAACATTTTCTATAATATTTATTATAATTTATTAATATATAATAAAATATTTTTGTTTATTTATTTTAAATACATTTTAACAAAAATCATTAATAAGGGTTAATAACAAGACAAATATATCAGAATAATATAGTTAAATTTTTACAAAAAAACATTAATTAATTGGAATATTGGAAAAATATTATTATAATTATTGTATAAGTATTGATCAATAAATAAATATAACAATAATAATAATACTGATGATAATAATAATAATAATAATAATATTATTATTATTATTATTATTATTATTATTATTATTATTATTATTATTATTAAAATAATATTATTAAAATAATATTATTATAATTAAGTAGTAGTAATAGTTGTATTTTACAAAATATGTTTATATACATTTAACCAAGGGAACCATTGCGCTGCTTAGTGTAATGAGTTGAAGTAATTATTTTTTAATTATTAAGTTGAGTTATTTAATATTGTGTTATTTATATTATAGTATTGTTACTATTATAACTATAATATCTCAGTACTGCCAAACTAATTTTACTCTATTGTGATAGCATTATTATGGTAATGTTTTGCTTAAATGTTGACTCATTCTAAAGAGTGTCCCGTATTGTTGAAGTCAGAATTAATAGCCCTCCTGCATATTTTTTCCCCAATTTCTGTTAAACAGAAAGAATTTTTTTTCCGCACAATTCTAATCATAATAGTTTTAATAACTCATTTCTAATAACTGATTTATTTTCTCTTTACCATGATGACAGCACGTAATACTTGTCAAGATACTAGTATTCAGCTTAAAGTGACATTTAAAGGCTTAACCTAGGTTAATTAGGATAAAGTTAGGGTAATTAGGCAAGTCACTATATAACAGTGCTTTGTACTGGATACAATCCAAAACTAATATTGCTTAAAGGGGCTAATAATATTGACCTTAAAATGGGTTTTTAAAAAATTAAAACTGCTTTTATTTAAGCCAAAATAAAACAAACAAGACTTTGTCCAAAAGAAAAAAAAATCATTCATTCATTCATTTTTTTTTGTTGGCTTAGTCCCTTTATTAATCCGGGGTTGCCACAGCGGAATGAACCGACAACTTGTCCAGCATGTTTTTACGCAGCGGATGCCCATTCAGCCCCAACCCATCTCTGAGAAACATCCACACACTCATTCATACACACATTCATACACTACGAACAATTTAGCCTACCCAATTCACCATGTCTTTGGACTATGGGGGAAACCAGAGCACCCGGAGGAAACCTACGCAGGGAGAACATGCAAACTCCACACAGAAACACCAACTGAGCCGAGGTTCGAACTGGCAACCCAGCAACCTTCTTGCTGTAAGGCGACAGCACTACCAACTTCACCACTGAGTTGCCATAGAAGAAAAAATATTATAGGAAATACTGTAAAAAAAAACAACAACAACTCCTGAATCTGTTCAACATGATTTGGGAAATATGTAAAAACATAATACTAATAGATTAACAGCAAGGTGAATAATTTTGACTTCAACTGTATATGTATAAGTCAGTTATATTGAAGCTGTACCTTCACCATCATAATTCATACATTAATAATTCACACATCAGTGTCAGATTTTGCTCGTGCTGCTCTTGCTCATGCACATGAACTAATAAATTCACACCACAGGCCAAATAATATCAGCTCTTTATCCCAAACATTCAAATCCCTTTCCAGAGAGTGCCTCTGACCTCAAACAGCACTGTAAACATCAGACTTTCTGCACTTCAGGCTGACTTTAATTCCTCAATCCGGCTCTCCACGGGACGGGTCGCGTCCCTAAAGGGTCGCCTGTTATTAATATTAGTTTATTTTGGGTGTGGAATCGTCTTATTGGCTGAGTTTAGCGTCACGCTTGCCATAATTTACCCATCACTGACATGACAGCTGTGTGCGGGGAAGAAATAAAGAGTGTTTGAGCGGCAGGAGACGCCTTTACTGTGCTGAGCGGAGAGATAAACTCATCCCAGAGGAGAGAGAGAGAACACACACACATACACACACACACACACATTGGTGTTGGTGATTTATGAGGACTCTCAATATACCATAATGTATTTGATACAGTAAAATCCTCTTACTATATGACTTTACTCTACCCATAAACACACTCTCTCAAGAAACCTGGGGCATAGTTTACATATGAAAACACCCTGTTAAGTGTGATTTAACAAAGTTTTGAATTATGGGGACACAAGGCGTGTCCTCATAACCACTACCTAGTTCACACCCATGTCATTGTACTAGTTTGAATCAGTTTAGTTCAAATGTATAGCTCTAAATCTTGTTAAAGTTGTTAAATGTTTAGTTAGGATCCTGCAGTGTCCTTTTAAAGCACCAAAAAGACTCATTAAGGAATCATTTAAGACTCAGGGTCTCTTTAAACAGGGCTGTTAAATGCCTCGCGATTCCCAAACCTACTCATGAATCATTGTAACATTTACAGGACGTCCCCGTAGAAAAGTTCTGACAGATTTAGCTCACTTCTGGGAGCGCTTTGTGTCCCCGAAGCACCGCTAAATAAACCCACACGTTCAAGCACACACACACATACATCTTGCCATTTTCTAGTTCACCGGCAGATGCACTGGCCAGTCTGATCTTTATTTCTGAGGTGGATTGGGAATCAGTCTGTGTTTGCAGGAGCCAGATCTGGACACGGTATTGTTTAGAATTTGAAATCATGAAGGTGGCACGGTGGCTCAGTCGCCTAAAAACAAGAAGGTTTCTGGCTCGAGTCCCAGCTGGGTCAGTTGGTGTTTTCTGTGTGGAGTTTGCATGTTCTCCCTGTGTTGGTGTGGGTTTCCTCCGGATGCTCCGGTTTCCCCCACAGTCTGCCTGTCCGACATCTCCCAAAATTCCGATGAGCAGCTTAGACTGTCTGTCATCATATGTAGATTCGGACTTCTGCGCATCTGTTCACGCAGATTCGCCATTAGCGCGTGCCCGTCTGCATCACAAACGAATGCTCGCGAGCGAGCTGCGGGCCACTCGCCGATGCCGAGTCGTATGGCGGAGCCGGAGGCGCTGAAGGACAGACGAGCTCGGGCCGATTACTGTAAAGCCAGGCGCAAGTATAATTTGCCAGAGGAAGGACGACACCATGGTTGAAGTATTACTGTTAGGTAATGTTGTTTTAAAACTTAGTCAGGCTAAGCTATTGTTAGATTGTGTTGTGTTATGAATGACTTCTATGCACAGATGTGTTGTTCAGCCACTGAATCTCCCAGTGAAAGATTGATGTGATTATTTTCAGTTTCATAAGGGTCCTTGACAGCATCTATAATGTAGATTTATATTTAGTTTAACAACAAAACACCAGTAAATAGCGCTATTCCGCCTAGCCTGCTTTATTGAGCTGAAGTTGCTTTTATATTCACATTGGGTCATTTTTGAACAATGACAGCCTTCCTCCACTGTTTACCGCTAACGTTACTCTGAATATTCGCTCTGATATAGCATGTAAGTGTGGCTAAGTAATAAATGTAATTCCTGCACGGCGCTGGCACTAACTAACTGACGAATGACACGAAGTAGTGAATTGTCTCTCTGCTGTTGTGATGTGGTGCGTGCGCTCGCGATATCAGGGGGTGTGGCTTTAAATCACAGTCCCTCCCCGCCGTCCATAGATAATATGCTAAGCGGTTAGCATTTTGGCAGATCACCTACTGCACCTTTAATTCTTCATTTTTGAAGCTGCTAGTGTAGAAAACATAAATCTTTTTTTTTTTTCATTTCTCAGAGTTATCCTTGATTCTCTAGTAGTATGTTGTGTATGCTTTACCTAAAGAGATGTTAAATCATTTACCTTACAGTCGTTCTTTACTACATATATTTTAGTATTCTATACTATATTTTGTATGCTCTGTCAAATTATATGCTAACCGAAACCTGCCTTTGAGGAGATGTATTTTGCATACTAATGAGGCATTTTGCAGAAAGAGCTATCTTGGACAAGAAATATGCAGCAGAAACAATAAAAATAACATGGGTCTTTGAGCCAGCTACTTTATCTCATATGTTTTGGGCTTGTTCAAAATTAAAGAAATTCTGGCAGCTAATATTTAAATTCCTCTCGGACGCATTAAATACCTATGTAGAACCTGAGGCCATAATTTCAATTTTTGGAATCACACCACAGTCCTTATGTTTTAACAAAAGCAAGATAAATGTGATTGCCTTTGCTACGCTTTTAGCTAGAAGATTAATATTGCTGAAATGGAAGGAAAAACTTCCTCCAACCTTTAAGCAATGGCTTATGGAACTTCTACACCACCTGACCTTAGAAAAAATACGATACACTTTAGGAGGCTGTACTGATGTGTTTTTTCTCACCTGGCAACCTGTTTTAGATCACGTAAAAAAAGATGGACCCCTCAGTCATTTTAGAAGAGTAGAACCTTTCCTTGTTTGTTTGTTGTTGTTGTTTTTTTATTTATTTTTTTTTCTCTTCAATTTTTTGTATTTTCTTTTTTCTCCCCTTATTTATGAGAGTAACATATGCTTTACTTATTATTACTATTTATTTGTATTTTTTCTTAATATTATTTATATTTTTTTCTAGAACCTAAATGTATGTGTGGCAGGTTTTGTTTGTTTGTTGTGTAAAAAAAAAAAATTAAATTTGAAAAGCTATTTTGTAATGTATGTTTCATATCTAATATGTTCAATAAAAATACTTTTGGAAAAAAAAATAAATAAAATAAAATAACTTATTTTGGAACAGTAAAAAAAATAAAAATAAATAAAAAATAAAAAAAATAGCATGGGTCTCTCGCCTCGGATTTCCAGTGTAAACCATTTATGAAAACATATTGGAGCCTATGGAGGTCTTTAAGCATGTGCATTTAACTGGTCCAGTTCTTCCGTGCAGAAAAGAGGAACTAGAGATGGTGCTGACAAGCTGACAGAGACAACCCGTCTCCTTCTTCTGTGTATTCATACTGGGTCTACAGTCCTAAGAAAACACTCGCAGAGCGCCTGCTGTGTTCTCTTGGATGGCATTGTATAACCAATAGGACACATTTATGCGACCCAGAGCCCTAATCGAATTATTCATTTGTACTCAATAAATGACTAATATTTTTAAAATTGATCTCCGCCTCCTGAGTTTGTATTGAACACGCATGGAATTGATTATAAATTCCAGCACTAGTTGACTAAAGCTGTCAGGGTTCTGCCACTTTGGTCTTGTAAATTCTTGTTTTGGTGGCAGAGCTCTGACACTACTCATGTCTGGTCCTGTTTCTGTCTCTGCGTACACCCACGACGGCGCGCGCTCCTGCTTGACGCGGCCGCGCGCGCGCTCTGCGTCCCTCAGACATGTGCGCTCTTGTACTCGTGTTTGTGTTTTCGTCTGTCAGCAGCGTGGTGTTTCATTCCCAGCGTCTCAATCTTGTTGGTTTCGGTTTTGGTCGGCGCTGGGATGAAGCATGCACGCTGCGTGTGTGAGCGCACGGTGAGTGTTTTCATTCATCGTGTGCTCGTGTCTTGCGTCTTTTGTCAAAGCACGTGGCTCGGTGTTTACATTGTGGTCACGTGCTTTTGTCGTGTGTTTCAGTGTTGTGTTGTCATGAACATGCGGTTAATGAGTTCTCTCATTGGCTGCATGTTCTTGTCCTGTTAAGTGAGCGCATGGCTTGTGTTGTCTCTCTGTGTCATGCGCTCTCCCGTCTATTGTCTTGTCCCACCCTCCTTGTTAACCCATTATTAGTTTAATTGTGTTCACCTGTTTGTGTGTTAATTTTCTACAGTTTATAGACCCCTCACATTTGTTGTCCTGTGCCAGTTCGTCATCACATGTTATTGTTTGAACCCTTGTCTTGTCATGTTTCCAGTCCTCATCCTTGCCAGTCTGCCCAGTCCTGTTTGTATGTGTATGTATTTGTTTTGTTAATGTTTTCCCCCTCGGGGTAGTTTATTTTGCATTTTGTTTTATTTTTATTATTTAATAAAATCCCCATTTTCCTGCACTTGAGTCCTCGCTCCTTTTTACCCATTTCCCCTCACCAACCCTGACAAAAGCAGTGCTGTTTTAAAACGTCCAACTCATCGGACAGATATCAAGTTGAAAAAATCAGACTTTACTTTTCTGTTTCATTCATTGCATCTAATAAGCAATATAATCATCGTGGGCCGGTTTGCAATGGCAATACTCAGGGGCGGACTGGCCATCTGGCAATTCTGGCAAATGCGAGAAGGGCCGGACCATTTTTTTAATGTCGGCCGGTCAGCTATTTAAAAAAAAAAAAAATCATATGCATTGTTTTTACATGTACGCAGCTTTTATCTCTTGCAAGATGTGAATATGATGATGATGATGATGATGATGATAGTAAGAATAATAATAAATGTTAAGCATTGGCCCAATCGGCAACGATCGACTGGTTTCGAGATGGGCCGACCCAATCTGAGGTTACGCAGATGTAATCAAAATCTGGCAAGAATGTCAAACAAACAGTCAGTGCAACACAAGCTAATTGTCAGAGATGGATCATAAAAAGTGGCGCAGTAGGCGGCGCTGTCGCCTCACAGCAAGAATGTTGCTGGTTCGAGCCTCAGCTGGGTCAGTTGGTGTTTCTGTGTGGAGTTTGCATGGGTTTCCTTCTGGTTTCCTTCACAAGTCCAAACACATGCTATAAGTGAATTGGGTAGGCCAATTGGGAATTGGGTAACCCTGTAATGGGTTGCAGCTTTGAGGGCATCCGCTGTGTAAAACATATGCTGGATAAGTTGCCGATTCCCAGATTAATAAATGGACTAAGCCGAAAAGAAAATTAATGTCATGATTGCATATTTAAATGGGCTGTTTTTGTTCCATCACATGCATTAAATTTTTAAACATCTCTTAAATGTGGTACTGCTTATATAATTTTACCATCTTTACACCAATATAAGTAGTGAATGTGCATGTCTGTGGGTGGGGCTGTGTCGGTGTGGTAATGTGGGCTGGTGTGGCTACAGATCCAGGGCTGATTTTTAGTCCCAGTCTGCCCCTGGCAATACTCCACTATTTAGACCAAGGTAGGGCCCTAAAATTATTCTGCTTAGGGCCCTCAAATATACAGGGCCAGCCCTGTCTATATGCAATAGATTTTCAGATGATTCACTGTGAACCCGAATCTTTCAGAGAGCATATGGAGTCAATATTGAACTGCAATATTGAAATACTGAATTAATCTGAATCCAGACAGACAGTCAGTCAGACAGAGGGAAGAAAACCAGATACTCACATGAAAGTAAATGGCAAACTGGGACTTCATACGATAAGAGTAAAGCCCGGCGAGAAATGAAAGACAAAGCAGGAAATCTGATGCGAGTTTTCCTCCGAGTCAAACAGACATGGATGAGTTCTGGATATATCAGAAACTCAAGCTCCCCTCAAACACACACACACACACACTTCTCTGATCAATTCTATTCATTTCCCACTGCAAACTTCCAGACGGATCGCTCTGATTTCACAAGCGACAGACATATAGCGTGTCCTCTGACTCCCAGCACGCATGAATACAAATGATGTTGGAAAGCAGATCTTTTATGAGCGCAGACCACCTCCAGAGCATCCCGACCAAAGCCGGAGATCAAAGATAAGCCCACCGCATGAAGCTGCTTTGTTACGACGTGAATAATCACATAAAGCAAATCCACTCACACAAAAACCCCTGCTGCATGCCAACATCACGCCTCTGATGGATGACCGCTGGATTTAATGCGATCGTATTATACACGTATTTTTCTTCTTACATGCTCTTGTTGTTTTTTTACAATTGTTTATTCTCCGTTTGGCAGCACGTGTGACCTCTGGCGGTGCGGCGTGATTTATATTTCACATTTATTACTAAATAAAGTTAGTGAAGGATAATGAATTGCGATGAATAATAAATAATAGCTCTGCTTTATCAATTAAAAACCGTTTCAAGTTGTTTACATATTAAACAATCACCAGTTTATTAAGCATAATCAGTATATGACGGTGCATGTAAACCAGGCCTGGCGCCAGGATGTCAGAACTGAGGGGGCATTCTAAATCCACAGGGGGGCGCTAGACCTGGTGACTGATTTTGGTCTCTCTTGTTCCTATAATTTAGGCTATTTATTCACGTTTATTACTACTTTGCATTACTGCATAAGTTACTGACCTAAGGCAGTAATATACGTTCTAATAGTAATAATAATATGCACAGTTTCGCTATTACTGATTTTATTAATGACGGTAATGCAACAATACCGCTTATTAATGCAGACGGATCATGGCTTTAGTGCCAAACGAGTGCTTTAAATCATGTTATTCTTCTTATTTATTTTCGTTTTATTTCAAATAACAGGGTTATGAATGTTTAAAGTTTTAGATAAAGACGTCAAATTATGCCCACACATGCAAGCTGACCCACGATCAGACTATTCGTTTAACCGGTAAATAAATACAGTGAAATCAGCTTAACTGAGTCATCACACTTCACGCAGCCTATGACCCAAGCGACATCAGTGTTAGGAAAAAGCTAAATGTTACAATCTAATGTCATTTCAAGAGTTCACACTTAGCTGATGATTGATAATAAAGCTAGTTTGGCGTGCTGTCCCGGGAGAGACCCCTGAGCTTATAAGATCCTCGAGCCCTGGGCTCCCTCCCGTTGCAAGGCGAGAGGGGAGTTTGAGCTCAGGTAGATCTCGATGACTCCCCCTCTTGCTTGTTGTAGCTAAGTGTCAGATATGGATGCTGAAAGGTGTACTCAGAGTTTAGCTAAAGTATTTGGATTAATTGTTTAGAGTGCTTGTTTTTGAACTGTGGGAGGAAACCGGAGAACCCGGGGAAAACCCACGCGACCACGGGGAGAATGAGCAAACTCCGCACAGAAATGCCGTCTGGTTTGGAAAGGAATTAAACCACAGGGGATTCTTGCTGTGAGGCAACAGCGCTAATCGCTGGCCACCGTGACGCCCGTTTGAAAGGAGGGAAAGTAGGGTTGGGTGGGGGGGTTTCTTCAAGACGAAGATAATGAAATGAGAAAAGTCTGGTTATTTGTAGAGAGTTAAAGATTGTCTGATAGGATAATCAGTCATTAGGTAAAGTTGGAACAGCTGCGAACAATCATAAGCACGTGATCCTCTCGAAATTTGTTTATAAATAAACTTCACTTAAAACAGTTACATTTAAGGCATTAGTGTAGCCAGAAAAATACCTAAAAAAGATAGCAAAATTCACAGTTATTACCGTGAAAATTGGTTAAATTTTGGCACGGATAACACGCAACTCAGGCTATATAACTTTTTTTATCATTTTAAATGTAAAAAGTAAATATTTATCTTAGGCTATCATAAGTGTGTTTTTTTTCGTGATATCCATCGCCATGCCGTGTGTGCGTTTTAAAGGCTGTTTACGGGCGCACCTGACCTGACGCAGGGACCGGATCACTGGACTATAGCTTTACCTCACAATTTTCATAATGTAATTGCTCTGTCATATATTTTAAAATATTGAAGGTTGGAACGACGGGAGTGTTAGTAATTAATGACAGAAAGACTTTTCAGTTTTGAGTGAACAATCCTTTATAAAAACTGGGGGGGCACAAATTCTTTCTGAGGGGGCAATGTCCCCCTTTGCCCCCCCGTAGCGCCGGGCCTGATGTAAACACTCCAATTTAATTATGATAATAATAATACACAGTGTTCAGCATATATGGAGTACACCCCTCACAACTTTCTCTTTTAAATTCATAATTTCTATAGGAAGCTGTACAATATTATATCTGTGCATATACATTAGATTAGTCAGTACTGAAGCCAAATCTGGAGCCTATCTGACAACATAACGTACAATAATAGTGCAAAAACTAGTACAGCCACATTTATATTATTTACTCTGAGGAAGGGCAGAGGGTTGCTGAAGAACTACTGAGAGATTTCAGCTGCTGTCTGGGCTTTCAATGCCGAACTTCACCTTCCTTTCTTCATGTGTTCAATACTTTTCCCTGTGTCTTTTCATTTTATCTTGCATGAAATGAAAGTATTTAGATTTGATTTCTTTGCATATATGGATTTTTTTAGTTGGCACCAGCATCAACACCTTTAGAAATATGTCAACAGCACGATTAAAAGAGATGGTGATGTGTTCAATACTTATTTTCCTCACTGTACATATTTCTATTTCTTATTTGTGCAGGTAAAACAGTTAATAAAGCACATATTGCACATAAATTACTTATTAAAATTGTGCTGTATTATAATTTTCCACTTGTTTAAAGGGATAGTTCACTCATAAATGAACACTATCTACTTTCCCTCTCCCTCAATATATATATATATATATATATATATATATATATATATATATATATATATATATATATATATATATATATATATATATATACATACATACATACATACATACATACATACATACATATATATATATATATATATATATATATATATATATATATATATATATATATATATATATATACATATATATATATATATATATATATATATATATATATATATATATATATATATATATATATATATATATATATATATCAGAGGTCACGTTAGACTTTGTCATTGTCCGTTATTTTGACAGAGAGGGTTTTAAAAATTCCGTCATAACCTATTATTGACCGTCAACTAATTTGCATATTTTCTAATCGCTTTTTTCATTCATATTTTAATTAATGAACATATTACGACGAGCATTTAGGCTAAATTATTAATTAATTTATTTGACAAATGAACAATAACTCATATCTGCCTCACCTCATATCTTCCTCCTGCGTCGACCTGAACCAGGTGCTTGCCTGTGCATAATCAAACGCATCAAGAGAGACTGATGCAGAGGCAATTGTCATTAAATCCTGTGTCTTTGCCTCGGAAAGTCGACTTCTCGTGACAGTTTTAAACTTGATCTGGAGGCTGCCACACTGGAGAGTCCTTGCCAGAAGCGGCTCTGACTCTACAGACAGACTCGGGCCAGATATGGTTAACAGGAATCGGGCCAGTGCTTGTTTACTTTATTTACTTTACTTGTTAATTGTACGTAGATTCAACTGAAATTATTACTCTAGTCATTATAGCTTTTATTACAATAATAATAATAATAATAATAATTATTATTATTATTATTATTATTATTATTATTATTATTAGAGTGATTTCTAAAGGATCATGTGACCCTGAAGACTTAAATATTAAAGCTGAAAATTCGTCATTAAAATCACTAGAATGAATGATTAAATTAAATTATAAACTACTCTTGAACAGTTATTTTATAGTGCAATAACATTTCACAATTGTACAGTTTGTACTGCATTTTTGATTAAATAAATGCAGCTTTGGTAAGGAGGAAAAGCTTATTTTAAAACATAAAAAAAATCCTACAGACCCCAAATTTTGACCGGTAGTGTATATACCTGGAATATGCATCCCACGACTAAACTTGCATTATCATTTTTAAAAAGCCTCTACGTTTGCAGTCTGCACTTTGGCACAAATCAGGGCTTTCAAAAATGTATTGCCTCACAATAAGAGAGCGTTTTCAAAGTGCAGTGTTCGTTGGCCCAAACATATGAGAAAAAGCTGCCTTTTAAAGTGTATTAATATAGACGCAGCCTAAAACGTTTAGGGGTGTGAACATCAATGTCACATAATCTGAAAACACTCCAGCTCTAATAGGCATATTTGACTGTCTAGGACAGATGAGATTGAATATCGATTGTTCTGGAAACTCAATCATCCAAACTGCCCTCAGCTAAATCACAATTATACATGCATCTCAAAGTTAGTCACAATAAATGTGCCGCCAATTAAAAATGTGTCAGTTATAGCACAAGTCTGACAATTAACACTTAAATATGTGATTCTTCTCAAGCGGAGCGGTTTGCTTTCTTAATTGCAGACACACTGATAGCAATAATTGCTTTTTTAATCATTTTTCATTATTTTTTATTATTAATATGTACCTGTAAAATTAAATCGGAGTGTTTACATGCGCCGTCGTGTACTGATTGTGCTTAATAAACTGCCGATTGTTGATTCTCATGTAAACAACTTGAAACTGTGTGGTTTTAAATGATAAAGCAAAACTTGATTACTAAGTCCAACATTTTCTTTGGATGCAAGTACACTTTTAGCAGTTTAGGTGGCGAGTGTGTGCATGTGTTAAAAGAATATAAGGAATATAGGTAATGCTTTATAATAAGGTTACATTAGGGTCACACTTTGTTTTGATGGTCCGTTTGTTGTATTTAAGTTACATGGAGTCAGCATGCCAACTAATTCTCATTAGATTATAATTAGACTGTTAGGTTGAGGGAAACGCTGTGGCGCAGCTAGTGCTGTTGTCTCACAGAAAGAAAGTCACTGATTCGAGCCTCGGTTGGGTCAGTTGGCATTTCTGTGTGGGGTTTGCATGTTCTCCCTGTGTTCACGAGGGTTTCCTCCGGGTGCTCAGGTTTCCCCCACAGTCCAACGACATGGGGTACAGGTGAACTGGGTAGGCTAAATTGTCTGTAGTGTGTGTAAATGAGTGTGTGTGGATGTTTTCCAGAGATGTGTTGCAGCTGGAAGGGCATCCGCTGCGTAAAACGAGTGCTGAATAAGTTGGCGGTTCATTCCGCTGTGGCGACCCCAGATTAATAAAGGGACTAAACGAAAAGAAAATTAATGGAGGAATGAGTGAATGTTAGCTTGGGGTTGTTTCTTTATATATATGTAGCACACTGCTAACATGCTTTACCACACTTTGCAGATTTTTAGAAGTTTTAGCATGTTATTAGCATGTTTTAAGATTGATTTAACAAACTCATAACTGATATTTTTTACATATTGTTACATATCGTTTTTACCATTTCACGTAGCGTGACTGAATACACTGCTAACATGCTTAAAACATGTTTGTGTAGCACATAGCATGTTTCTAGCATGCTTTAACACACTGATAGCATGTCTAAACATCACTAAGACGTAGCATGACTGAATACACTGCTAACATGCTTAAAACATGTTTGTGTAGCACATAGCATGTTTCTAGCATGCTTTAACACACTGATAGCACATTTTTACATATCCTTAAAACGTAGCATGACTGAATACACTGCTAACATGCTTAAAACATGTTTATGTAGCATAGCATGTTTCTAGCATGATTTAACACACTGATAGCATATGTTTACGTATCCTTAATACGTAGCATGACTGAGTACACTGCTAACATGCTTAAAAGATGTTTGTGTAGCACATAGCTTGTTTTTAGCATGATTTAACACACTGAAAGCATATTTTTACATGTCATTATTACAAAGCATGACTAAATACACTGCTAACAAGCTTAAAACATGTTTACATAACACGTAGCATGACTGAATACACTGCTAACATGCTTAAAACATGTTTACATAACACATAGCATGTTTTTAGCATGATTTAACACACTGATAGCACATTTTTACATATCCTTAACACGTAGCATGACTGAATACACTGCTAACATGCTTAAAACATGTTTATGTAGCATAGCATGTTTCTAGCATGATTTAACACACTGATAGCATATGTTTATGTATCCTTAATACGTAGCATGACTGAGTACACTGCTAACATGCTTAAAACATGTTTGTGTAGCACATAGCTTGTTTTTAGCATGATTTAACACACTGAAAGCATATTTTTACATGTCATTATTACGTAGCATGACTAAATACACTGCTAACAAGCTTAAAACATGTTTACATAACACGTAGCATGACTGAATACACTGCTAACATGCTTAAAACATGTTTATGTAGCATAGCATGTTTCTAGCATGATTTAACACACTGATAGCACATGTTTATGTATCCTTAATACATAGCATGACTGAATACACTGCTAACATGCTTAAACCATGTTTATGTAGCACATAGCTTGTTTCTAGCATGATTTAACACACTGATAGCATATTTTACATGTCATTATTATGTAGCATGACTGAATACACTGCTAACAAGCTTAACATGTTTACATAACACGTAGCATGTTTATAGCATGATTTAACACACTAATAGCATATTGTACATATCATTAACAAGTAGCATGACTGAATACACTGCTAACATCCTTAAAACATGTTTATATAGCACATAGCATGTTTCTAGCATGCTTTAACACACTGATAACATGTCTAAACATCACTAATACGTAGCATAACTGAATACACTGCTAACATGCTTAAAACATGTTCATATAGCACATATCATGTTTCTAGCAT
Source organism: Danio rerio (assembly GCF_052040795.2). NCBI lineage: Eukaryota > Metazoa > Chordata > Actinopteri > Cypriniformes > Danionidae > Danio > Danio rerio. Next base: position 56,285,615 of record NC_141034.1, on the reverse strand, counting down.
GCTTTAACACACTGATAACATGTCTACACATCCTTAATACGTAGCATGACTGAATACACTGCTAACAAGTTTTAACATGTTTATGTAGCACATAGCATGTTTCTAGCATGATTTAATTCATGTCTACACATCTATAATACGTAGCATGACTAAATACACTGCTAACATGCTAAATTGGTAAACAAAATCGGCCGTAGTGCATGAGTGTGTAAGAATGTGAGAGTGTATGGGTGTTTATCAGTAATGATGGGTTGCAGCTGGAAGGGCATCCACTGCATAAAACATAGGCTGGAATAGTTGGCAGTTCATTCTGTTGTGGCGACCCCTGATGAATAAAGGACATAGCCGTTGGAAAATGAATGTATGAATTAATGAAACTTCAGTGTATAATAGAAGAATAACCTTTTCTCAAGCAAGCGTTGGCTAAAGAGTCTCATCCACTCATTAGGACAGCCATGAAGGTGTTTGTCTGCAGCCTTTGATTCAGTGATGATTTCATGGATTGATTTTTGCAGCATGCAGCCGCATTATCATCCAGGAATATGGAAAGATCACTGGGGAGAGTGTGTGAACCCGAGGGTGTGCTTAATGCTGTCAAATGACCTCATATTATTGGCCGTTAAAAGGCCGTACTGTGCAATGATTGGACCAAACGACTCCCGCGAGACGCTACCCGTACCATTACACTACTCGACGCTCAGCACTATTGTGTGTTTAACTGGACACTTCAGCCTGAGATGAAAATCCTGCACGCATTTATTCACCTTCAAACCACTTTAGCTGAGATTAAAAGAAGGATTCAACTGTTTGTGTCCATGCTATGAAGGATAAACTGGCATTGTTTGGACTCCTTTGGCTTTCATAAAACAAAACAACATTTTTAAAAGAAGATTAGCATAGTAGTTATACGCTGTAAAAACAATACATATGTTTATGTTGCTTTAATTTATTTTAACAACAATAAGTTAATTAGGTTTGAACTTTTTTAAGTTATATAAAAATTAACATAATATTTTTTTTATGTTTAGATGACTAAAAATGTTATTTTTTATTAAACTTAAGAATTTAAAGAGTTATATATATATATATATATATATATATATATATATATATATATATATATATATATATATATATATATATAATTTTTTTTTGCGATGTAGTTATTCATATGTACTGTATATTTCAGTCATTTTGTAATTAACAGTATTAGTTAATATACTACTAACATGAACTAATTGTGAACAATATTATACAGTATCTATTAATCATAGTTCAGCATTTTCTAATGCATTATTAAAATCCAAAATTAAAGGGACAGTTCAGCCAAAAATTAAAATTATATTATCATTTACTTTCACTTCATTCAATCCTTTATGAGTTCCCTTCTTTCATTGAACACAAAAGAAGATATTTATAAAAATGCTGAAACCTGTAACTGACCTGTAATTGACTTCCATTGTATTTGTTTTGTGTACCATGGAAGTCAATGTTTACAGGTTTTAGCTTTCATCAAAATTCTGCCATTTCCCTTCATTTCAGACCTTTATGAGTTTCTTCCTTCTGTTGAACATAAAAACAGATATTTGTTGCTGAAACCTGCAACCATTGACATCCATTGTATTTGTTTTGTATGCCATGGAAGTCAATGGTTACAGGTTTTTAGCTTGCTTTAAAATTCTGTTATTTGTGTATTTCTTCCATTAAACACAAAAGAAGATATTTAGAAAAATGCTGAAAACCTGTAACCATTGACTTCCAATATATTGGTGTTGTGTACTATGGAAGTCAATGGTTACAGGTTTTTAGCTGTCTTCAAAATGTTCCCATCATTTGTTTTGTGTACCATGGAAGTGAATGGTTACAGGTTTTTAGCTTTATTCAAAATTCTGTCGTGTGTCTTTCTTATATTGAACACAAAAGAAGATATTTAGAAAAATGTTGAAAACCTGTAACCATTGACCTCCAATGTATTAGTTTTGTGTACTATTGAAGTCAATGGTTACAGGTTTTTAGCTGTCTTCAAAATTTTGCCATCTTTTTATTTCCCTTTATTTCAAACCCTTATGAGTTTCTTTCTTCCATTAAACACAAAATAAGATACTTAGAAAAATGCTGAAAACCTGTAACCATTGACATTCATATACACAAAACAAATACATTGGAAGTCAATGGTCACAGGTTTTCTGCATTTTTCTAAACATTTTTCCATTGAATGATGTTTACAAAAATGCTGAAAACCTGTAACCATTGACTTACAGTGTATTTGTTTTGTGTACTATGGAAGTCAATGGTTACAGGTTTTACATGTAGCTGTTATCAAATTTTGGTCATCATTTAATTTCCTTTCATTTCAAACCTTTATAAATTTCTTTCTTCTTTTTGACACAAAAGAAGATATTTAGAAAGATGCTGAAAACCTGTAACCATTGACTTTCACAGTTTGTTTTGTGTACTATGGAAGTCTATGATTACAGTTTTAGCTTTCTTCAAGGTTTTGTCATCGTTTACTTTCCTTTCATTTCAAACCTTTATAAGTTTCTTTTGTTGAACGCAAAAATATATATATTTTGCAAAATGCAAAAAACCATTAACCATCAACTTACAATGTTTTTTTGTTTTGTTTTTTTTACTATGGAAGTTAATGGTTACAGGTTTTTAGCTTTCTTCAAGATTGTGTCATCACTTGCTTTACCTTCATGTCAAACCTTTATAAGTTTCTTTCTTCCATTGAACACAAAAGTAGATATTTTGAAAAATGCTGAAAACCTGTAACCATTGGCCACTATTGTGTTTGTTTTGTGTACTATGGAAGTCAATGGTTACAGGATTTAGCTGTCTTCAAAAGTCTGTCATTAACTTTCCCTTCATTTCAAACCTTTACAAGTTTCTTCTTTCTGTTGAAAGAATTCTGTTGAAAGAATAAAGATATTTTGAAAAATGCTGAAAACCTGTAACCATTGACTCCTATTGTATTTGTTTTTTTTTTTTTTACTATGCAAATCAATGATTACAGGTTTACCTTTCTTAAAAATATCCTTTTTTATGCTGAACAGAAGAAAGAAATAGTGTAAATAGTGAGAAAATAGTGAGTAATTTTTCTTTTTTGGGAGAACTACTCATTTCATGTCTATGTACTGTATCAGTATGTGTGTGTTTTTTGTACAATCTGCTAAGAACAGCTGATGTTAATGCTTTGTACAAACAAACTCTACATTGTGTTCAAATGAGAGCCTAAATTTAGCCACAAAAATCGCCAAAGTATAAAACATATGCATTTCTTTTTCCCTGCGAGCTCAGGTTGGATTTGTCAGCTCATTCAAAGTCATTAACTCTCATTGGTACATCATAGTAATTTAGCCTCAGTAAATCATGTCGAAAATCAGTGCGGAGCCCAGAATGACTCTTGACGCAACATTAACTTCATGTGCATTGTCGGGTTCAACACTACAGAATTGGTTAACTTCTTTTTTATATATTAAAGAGATCCCAATTACCTTCAAAATTCATTGTGCGAGGCCAGAAACAAAGCTGTGTTCGGTTGCACACTATTGTTTCGCATTAGCATAGTTTGGTTATAATTAGGCCCGAGCAGGTGCTCAGGTGCTGCTTTTGTCTTGTTAAGTATTATATTATGTGCCTTTTTAAAGAGCAATCTCTGGTGTACTTGCCTTGCTTCTTTGTCACACTAATTAAACCGCTGAAGTCAGAAAAAAAAAGGCTCAGCGTGTGGAGGAGGACGAGGATGCCGATTTCAGATGAACAAGTTGACAAGTCGCGAAAAGATCCCTCAGGTTTTCGTTCGGTGTATTCGCAAAGGAAGCGTAATATCAAGAACATTCTCCAGACGTAATTAGCTGGTTATTGTGATGGTTTTCTCACATTGACTCAGGCAGCTTTATTTATACATTGGCTGCAAAGAGGGAGCGATTGAGAATTGGATTTTAATGTGTGTGGTTGTAGAGCACTTGTGCAGATGAGTGTGTGTGTGTCATTTCTCTGCTGTTTTGTTTCTGGAATTTGAGAATCGCATTGAAAATGACTGGATGTGTGCGAGTTTTGGTTGGATTCCTTTATTTTTATCGCTGGTGAAGCTGGGTAATTAGATGAGGGATTAAAATTGTAATCTTAATTGTTTCATGACTTTTCATTTTGTCCCTTTCACATGCTTTCCAAAGGGGTCAAGGATTGTCTTTCACTTCTTTCATTTTTTTGCTTTTGTTTTTTGCAGTTTGCAATAGTGTGGCTTTTAGTCATTTTGAGTTATGCTATAGGGTTTTGAATACATTTTGTCTCACTCAAGCTTGAGCTTCATGTTGAAATGTGTTTTGTTTAAATAATTTTTTTTGTTTTTTTTTGTTTTCTGTTCGAAATAAATTAATATATTTTTAAAATAAACATAAAAAAATAAACAAACAAACAAACAAGTAAATTAATCAATAAATAAGCATATAATAAATAAAAAACAAACAAACAAGTAAATCAATCAATAAATAAATAAATAAACAAATAATAAAAATAATAATAAATAAATAAATATTTTTATTAATAATAATAATAATAATAATAATAATAATATTATTACATTTTCTGTTATTGTTAAATAATTCATTATTATTTTTGTTATTGGTAATATTACCATTAATAATTTTTGTTATTGTTAATAATAATTATAACAATAATAATAATAATAATAATAATAATAATAATAATAATAATAATAATAATGTATTAATAATAATAATATATTATTATTATTATTATTATTATTATTATTATTATTATTATTATTATTATTATTATTATTATTATTATATAATATACTAACAAATATTATTATTATTATTATTATACATTTTTGTTATTGTTAATTATTTTTTATTTTTTATTATTATTATTATACATTTTTGATATTGTCAATTACTTAAATTTTTTGTTTTTTATTGTAAATTATTATTATTATTATTATTATTATTATTATTATTATTGGTGTTATTACCATTATTGATATATATTATCATCATCATCATTATTAATATTAGTAGTAGTAGTAGCAGTATTTATGTATTTACAAAATTATGTATTCATGAAAATTATATAACAAAACAAAACGCTTTTAAAAAATTATGTACTGAAGTCAAATATTAAAAATAACAGCTTTTTTCCAAATGTATGAAAACCAATGTAATCCCATTCTTTTATTGTCACTTTATTTATAATTATTTATTTCAAAGTCTATTTCGCGTTACAATTAAATCACTAACTTACATTTTCAATGAAATTTTTTTAACATCCACTGCATTCAAAGAAACCATTTTTACAGGTATGCATTTATTATAGCTCTTTAAATCAACAATTAACATTTTCAGAATATACCTTTAATTTATACCTGATTTACATGAAGATACTGTATTCACCATAGCTCTTTTCACCATTATACCTTTATTTACACGCTTAACTCTGCTTTTGTTGTCTGTAGGTCCAATAACTGAATAGCTGAAGTAAATAAAAAAAGTAATTTATTATACATTTGCATTGTTTAAATCATTAATTTACACTTTCAATAAATACCTTTAATTCAATAGCATCCACTGCATTCAAAGACACCATTTTAACTGATTTGCATGCATATACTGTAATTACTATAGCTCTTTACACTGTTATACCTTCATTTACAGTCTTTACACTGCTCTTGTTGTCTGTAGGTCAGATAATTGAGTAGCCGGAGATGCCACACTTTCCACATTAAACATTTCCATTTAGGGGATGTTTCTTATCAACCCAAAGCCCCGAGTTAAATGAAATGTCATGCTTTGTTAGCCCAGCGCATCACACACACTTCTCCACAGCGTTTAATTCCTCGGTGCTCCTTTATTTCACAGGCCTTTAGACTGATCTTCTCTGTTAGACGAATATAATCCAGCATTGTTTCCCAGACTACATTTTAAAGGTGACCTATCATGCCACTTTACACAAGATGTAAAATAAGTCTCTGATTGTGCCTTAAGTGTTTATGTGAAGTTTCAGCTCAAAATAGCACACAGATAATGTTTTCTAACTCTCTGAAATTGAAACTTAAATTCAATCCTAATTGTGGTGTTTTGGTGACTGTTGCTTTAAATGCAAATGAGATTGTGCTCTTTTCAGAAGAGGGTGGAGCTACAAATGCCTGTGTATCAGCATAGTGGCAGATGTAAAACAGCACTAGCAGTGTTGTCAGTGCTGGTCAGATGTGCATGTGTGCTTCAGTGTCAGTGTGTACTCAGTGCTTCCCACACATAGACTACTTGGGCGGGCCGCCTAGGTATATTAACGGCCACCCAAGAATAATTGGCGATGACATGAATAATACTATGATTATCATCCTTTTACATATTTTTGTATCCATCCAAGAAAGCCAAACATTCACGATCGATTAACCAGTAAAAGCTGTCTTGCTCTGCAGGTTTCCTGCTGGTTCTCGTTTCGACAGTCTCTGCAGACCCACAGAGATGTGCCTAAATGTGTCCGACCGTAGTTTCTGAATCTCCTAAATGTCCGGGATTCATGTTTTACTTCTGTTTTCTAAATATGCAGTTATTTGTATGTGTTTTTACCAGCCTGATCTCACAAGGAAACGTAAGGATTTTACATTTTGTCAGTTTAGTGGTAAATTCGTGTGAGTTCTAACATACGAAATTGTACGATTTTAAAAAGGAGGCGTGGCACCCAACCCCACCCCTAACCCCAACCGTCATTATGTGATTAGCAAATCATACTAAATTGTACGAATTAGATTGTATGAATTCAAACAAATTAGCCGCTAAATCAAAAAGTTACGAATTGCTGTGAGATTACGTTGTTTTTTTCGTTACCTTTTCGCGTCTGACTGTGCGCTCACAGCCGCAAGAGAAGCATTAAATGATTAACCATTTAATAAACGACTCAGATGAACTTTACTCGGAGAGAACAAAATATACTGGCTGCAAAATATTTGTACACTGTTAGAAGTGGCTAATCAACTAATTGGCCTTATTTAAATATGCTACACTTTTTATTCTTGTAATTATTATAGTTTTTAGCTATGTTGTCTCTTTCTATTCCTTTTTTCTGTTATTTATTTCTCACATTTTGTTAATTTAATGATGTTAATATGTTAAATAGGCAAGGTATTGGCGCAGTAGGTAGTGCTGTCACCTCACAGCAAGAAGGTCACTGGTTCGAGCCTCAGCTCAGTTGGTGTTTCTGTGTGAAGTTTGCATGTTCTCCCTGCCTTCGCCTGGGTTTCCTCCGGGTGCTCCGGTTTCCCCCACAGTCCAAAGACATGTGGCTAAATTGTCCGTAGTGGATGAGTGTGTATGTGAATGTGTGTGTGGATGTTTCCCAGAGATGGGTTGAATATTAATGTGACATATTGAATAATATGATGTATTGTTAAATTATTTTAATTCTTATATATAAATATCACCTCTTTTTTTTCTCTTTTCTTACTATTTTCTGTGTGTACTGTTTTTTTATTATATATGTATGTTACTTTTTATGTAAACTTCATAACTGCTTTGGCAATATATTTGTAACATTTGTCATGCCAATAAAGCAACTATTAAAATGAATTGAATAGAGAGAGAGAGAGAGAGAGATAGAGAGAGAGATAGAGAGAGAGAGAGAGAGAGAGAGAGAGAAAGAGAGAGATAGAGATAGAGAGAGAGAGAGAGAAAGAGAGAGCGAGAGAGAGAGAGAGAGAGAGAGAGAGAGAGAGAGAGAGAGAGAGAGAGAGAGAGAGAGAAAGAGAGAGGGAGGTCATGGAACATGTCATAGACATGGAAATCTATGGGACAGTTGCTAGGGTGCCGTAAGTGGTTGCTATGGTGTGGTTAGTAAGTTGAAAGGTCATCAGAGATTGGTAGTCTGAGTTAAATGAGCCCAACCTTATGTCTGTATGACAATCTGGCGGAAAGTTATGATTTGCTCAAGCCAGCATAAATATGATATATTGAATAATTCATTCATTCATTCATTCATTCATTCATTCATTCATTCATTCATTCATTCATTCATTCATTTTATTTTTAGCTTAGGCCCTTTAATAATGAATAATATGATATATTATGTAGATAATATATATATATGTATATATATATATATTATCTACATAATATATCATATTATTCATTATTAAAGGGCCTAAGCTAAAAATAAAATGAATGAATGAATGAATGAATGAATGAATGAATGAATGAATGAATGAATGAATGAATGAATGAATTATTCAATATATCATATTTATGCTGGCTTGAGCAAATCATAACTTTTTTTTATATATATGTATATATATATATATATATATATATATATATATATATATATATATATATATATATATATATATATATATATATATATATATATATATGTATATGTATATATATATATATATATATATATATATATATATGTATATATATGTATATGTATATATATATATGTATATATATATATATATATATATATATAAAGAGAGAGAGAGAGAAAGAGAGAGAGCAGCCTTTACCTGTCAGTGCGTGCACGTGGCTTCTAATTAGTATAAAATAAGCGAAATAGTGGATTTCTTTCATTTCGACAGCCTTTTTTAATAACTTTAACCCACTGAAGAGAAAAATTGTATAACAGTGTCATAATAAAAAAAAAAACATATATAAAAACACATTATTTTTTGTTTGTCGCATGTAGTTGAGCATACAGTATATGTGCTGTGGGTAAAAGGTGTGTTTCAATCCGGCTATACCACCGCAAGTATATTTCAAACCTGTGGAAAGCTCTGGTGCTTCATGCTTCTGTCAGTCTATTGAGACTCCTGTCACTGTTCGTTTGTCCTCTAATGGCAAATGCATGGCTGCTTCTCACTCAGGGCTGCTGTTTATGCTAATGAGGGGGAGATGGTCACTAGTGGGCGGGGCTTTCCCCATCTGATAATACCTACAAAGGGAGAATGTCAATGAAAGTGTTTCTGCAGACTTCCTTCATCAAGTCTGATTATAAACAATACACTTAATTCATTTTTTAATATTAGATAATGTCTATATTCACACTCTGTAGTCACACAAACCCTTTATAAAAGTTATTAATTTGCATAATAGGTCTGCTTCAAAGTTTTTCTAAAGCAAAGTTGGCCTGCTAATGACAATCATTTACGTCTGCATTTACATTCACCGCATGCACTTTCCCAGCAAAGTGGCAATTACCAGAACAATCACCATCATTTCCATTTGCTCCTATTTGAAACCTCCATTTCTGTATGGACCGAAAGGTAAGGTACAGTTTGTACCATATTTAGAGGGTTAATCGATGCACAATAAGCCTTGATTCCTTTAAGGCTGTATTGGAGAGACCCTGGGTATGGATTAGACGTGTCTGAACTAGATAAAACGTATTGGTTCCAGTCTGTGTGTGTAAGGAGAGGAGATAGCCCAGGCTTTTTATAGTTGCTCACTAATCTTTTCTTTAAAGTGTGTCCTTTTATCATCGTGTCTGAGCTGAGGAGAAAACTTTGCAATGAAGGGGGAGGACACACGGAAATGAAAACATGTTCATTTATTCACTTTTTCTTGGGCTGAATGCTGGTCCTCGCACTCATGTTGCCTCTCTCTGTCTGCCTGTCTGTTGCCAAACACAAAGCGAGGGAGCTCTTGGCTCCGCCCCTTTGTTAAGTTGAGTGGAAAGTTGAAACTAATTTGCATGTGAAGCAACACGCCCCTAAAGCAACGAGCAGTGTACACGCCCCCATCATGACACTTTTTAACAAATTATAATCATTCATTCATTTTCTTGTCGGCTTAGTCCCTTTATTGAACCGGGGTCGCCACCGCGGAATGAACCGCCAACTTATCCAGCAAGTTTTTACACAGCGGATGCCCTTCCAGCCGCAACCCATTTCTGGGAAACATCCACACACACATTCACACACACACTTATACACTACGGACAATTTAGCCTACCCAATTCACCTGTACCACATGTCTTTGAACCGTGGGGGAAACCGGAGCACCCGGAGGAAACCCATGCGAACACAGGGAGAACATGCAAACTCCACACAGAAACGCCAACAGAGCCGAGGCTCAAACCAGCGACCTTAACTGAGTGAGAATGAAGTAAAATCTAAAAAAGTGGTAAAAAAAATCTTGTTTTGGTTTTCTGGATTGCTTTTGGAAACTGTTGCTTGGATTTAGGGAAGTGGGTGATCGGGTCAATCTGTGCTTTTGAAAACACTATTGGCTGGGTTTAGGGAAAGAGGAGTGTGGGTCAGTAGATCGGTCAGTCAGTCAGTCAACAGCGACCTCTGGTCTATCTACATGATAACAGCAGGCACCCGTGAGAGGAATTTAAGATCTCAAAATGTGTACACAGCGCCCTCTGGTGGATTTACAGAAAACAAAAACTGCAAAAAAAAAAAAAAAAAAACATCTCTCCCGGGTTTGTATTTGGCGCTCTCCAGAAATGTATATAAAGGCACATTTTCAGTATGAGCCTGGGTTATATACAGGTGTGTTTGTATTTTTTCAGGCCTCAGGCAGGCGACTGTATTAATTAAATAACGATTAAAAAAAGCAACTGAAATAGTACATTTGTAGACATCTGTTTCACAGCGCAGGAATCCTCATTAAAGGCTTCACACGTCGCGCAGCGCTCAACAATGAACTGTCATTTACGTTTAAGATCAGTCTTTCACACGTGAGGTTTCACATTCACAGCTCTTTCGGGTTCAGGGTTGGGGTAAGTTGACCCGCTGTGGCTTTTTCAGAGCTCTCAGACGAGGAGTGTGTGGTATTTTGGGAGCGCAGGGGTGTAAATGTGGTGTGAATGTGTACTTGCAGTGACAGATGAAAGGTGTGAAGACTCCATTTGATTGGACACTTAAAGCTTTTTATAGACTCACTATTGAACACCAGTCGTTTTCGAGAGGTCACATAATGGAAACATCGACTTCACCTTGATCTCTGCGAGATTTCATCGAGCCGTGAAAACATACTGTAACTCAGTGCTCAACGTTTTTATACATCGCAGTGCTTATTCTGTGTTCACTGCTAAATACTAGGGTTGGGCATCTAAGCTATAATGCCGATCCGATACGCATCTCGATACAAAGAATACGATCCGATATATTAGCGATACATTTGTGACATATTGCGATGCAACACGATACGATTCACACCCATATCACGATACGATGCGATAATTCAGCACTAACTAATTAGATCAAGTTTATGAGATGATGTGAAAGAGGATGCTGTGCCATTGAATGAGTTTGATTATTAAAAACCAAGCAAAACCAAGACTTTTTTTACAAACTGGCTTTTCTCTCAGAGCCAGAGTGTCAGTTTACAGTAGAGGGCCATTTTAGATAATATAGCACATATTATTTAAGTATTTTCAAGATAAACAGAATGTATAAGTGCAATATATATTAAAAAATATGTATATATTTGCACTCTTTCAACATAAATAAATTTAGCATTGCACAACAAGAATTGTGATTTAACTTTTCAACTATGAAAACAAGTTTTACAAAGATATTTTGCCACTGATTATTCAAAACTTAAGGTGGTGAACTAGCAGTGTTATGCTGCTTTGAAACATCACTGTCACTGTAAACAACAGGCTAATAAAAATATAACAAACCAGCAATCTTCTTGCTGTGAGGTGGTCAAACTACCCACTGTGCCACCGTGACACCCAATTATTTTTATCATTATTATTATTAATATTATTATTATTATTATTATTAAATAAAAATTAACAGGAGGAGGTGTTTAAAACCTTCGTTCTCCGTGACACTAGGCTGAATATCTTTGCAGATGAACAATGCAATAGCATTCGTTATTGGCGTAGAGCGAGCAGAACTGTTGCGCATGGAAAAAAACTTGCAATGCTTTTCTCACCACTTTTGGAGCTGGTTGAAGCAGTGCGAAAGCCGGGGATGCAGAAACACTGAAAGATGCTTTCACAACAACACCGTGGCACCGCTTCAAGTGAGATTTCAGATTAGTCGTACTGCCCGCGTATTTTACAGATGCGCGGCACATTTTGCAAATTGCATCTGTCCTGTCATGTCGTCCATCCTTAAATCCATAATGTTGCTTGCCATACTTTAGATTTAAAACTCAGTGGGGAATAAAATGTTTGTTTTGCTTCTCGCGCTTTCTGAGGGCGCTCCACTAGCTTCATCCGCACACCTGATACACTGAGTTGTAGTGTGTGCACATCCGCAAATCCGTTGCTAAGGCTTACTTTATGTAGGTCGATTAAATTATGCGCCAAAACAGGTTGACAACACTTGTTAATAAATAAAAAATACATTCTATATTAAAAATATAAGCTGTATCTCGGAAAAATCGATGCATCTCGCAAAAACCGATGCATCTCGATTTGCTTCCGAAATTTCATTCATCCTCTGCTGCCCAACCGATGCACTCGCATCGTGCACGCGCATGACCGCGTATCGATACATATCGGTTAATCTTCCCATCCCTACTAAATACATATAAAGTAAAAATGTATTGGTTTTAGAAAAATTAAAGCAAAAACAAGTTTATTTTGGGTGGCACGGTGGCTCAGTGGTTAGCACTGTGGCCTCACAGCGTGAAGGTCAACGCTTCAAGTCCCAGCTGGGTCAGTTGGGGTTTCTGTGTGGAGTTTGCATGTTCTCCCTGCGTTGTCGTGGGTTTCATCCGGGTGCTCCGATTTCCCCCACAGTCCACACACATGCGCTATTGGGGAATTGATGAACTAAATTTGCCTGTGTGTGTGTGTGTGTGTGTCTGTGTGTGTGTGTGTGTGTGTGTGTGTGTAAAACATATGCTGAAATATGCTGAAATTTGTTTTGTAGTATGTTTCTGAAAGAGCTGTGCACTGCAAAATCTGCTTTTCTTAGAGTGTTTGTCTGGTTTCTAATCAGAATATCTAAAATTCCTTAAATCAAGAAGCATTTTCTAGACAAGTCAGAACATTTTGTAAAGCTTTTCTTACTTAGAGTTTTTGTCTTGTTTTTTGTCCAAATATCTAAAAGTCGTTGAACATTCATTTTCTAGAGTAGTGAAAATGTATTGTTTTCAGGAGAAAAAAATCAAAAACAAGTTTATTTTGCTTTCCACAATGCTTGTTTTAAGGAAAACCTTCTTAATTTTGACTTTTTTATGTATGAAAATAAAACATTTTAATGCTTCTTGGTTTGAGATTTTTTAAATATACTAAGGGTTGAAATGAGTCAAAACCTCATAGTAAGAATGGATTTTGTGTTGTAGTGTTTCTGAAAGAGGTGTGCACTGCACAAAAATGCTGTTCTTTCTAAAAGTTTTTGACTGGATTCTAGTTTTCCAGAAGCATTTTCTAGACAAGTAAAAAATAAAATCTTTTATTCAGAAAAAAAAGGCAAAACCAGTTTATATTTCTCACCCTAATGCTTGATTAAAGGAAAAACTTGCTTAATTTGGATTTGTTTTTTTTTTTTTGTTTTTTGTGTGTGTGTGTGTGTAAAAATAAAAAATTTTCAATGCTTCTTGATTGAAGATTTATTTATATATACATATATATATATATATATATATATATATATATATATATATATATATATATATATATATATATATATATATATATATATATATATATAAATATATATATATATATATATATGGACTATAGAAATAAATTAACAATGGATTTCCGTAAGCTTTGTGTTATGTAGTGTTTTTGAAAGTGGTGTGCACTGCCAAAAATGCTTTTCTTTAAGCTAAAAATATCTATAAAAAAAAAAGAAACATATATTGTATTCAGAAAAGCAAAATTTGTTTTTATTACCACATTGCTTGTTTTATGGAATTTGCTTAATTTGGACTTGTCATTTGTGTGTGAAAACAAAACATTTTAATGCTTCTTGATTTGTTTTTTTTTATACATATATTTGAAATGAGTCAAAACCTCATAGTAAGAATGGATTTTGTGTTGTAGTGTTTCTGAAAGAGGTGTGCACTGCACAAAAATGCTGTTCTTTCTAAAAGTTTTTGACTGGATTCTAGTTTTCCAGAAGCATTTTCTAGACAAGTAAAAAATAAAATCTTTTATTCAGAAAAAAAAGGCAAAACCAGTTTATATTTCTCACCCTAATGCTTGATTAAAGGAAAAACTTGCTTAATTTGGATTTGTTTTTTTTTTTTTTGTTTTTTGTGTGTGTGTGTGTGTAAAAATAAAAAATTTTCAATGCTTCTTGATTGAAGATTTATTTATATATACATATATATACATATACATATATATATATATATATATATATATATATATATATATATATATATATATATATATATATATATATATATATATATATATATATGGACTATAGAAATAAATTAACAATGGATTTCCGTAAGCTTTGTGTTATGTAGTGTTTTTGAAAGTGGTGTGCACTGCCAAAAATGCTTTTCTTTAAGCTAAAAATATCTATAAAAAAAAAAGAAACATATATTGTATTCAGAAAAGCAAAATTTGTTTTTATTACCACATTGCTTGTTTTATGGAATTTGCTTAATTTGGACTTGTCATTTGTGTGTGAAAACAAAACATTTTAATGCTTCTTGATTTGTTTTTTTTTATACATATATTTGAAATGAGACAAAACCTCAGAGTAAGACTGGATTTTTGATATTTTTTTCATTTTGTAGTACGTTACTGATACGTACTGCAAATCCTATTTTTCTTACTTAGGGGTTTTGTCTTGTTTCTAGTCCAAATATCCAAATATCCTTTAATCACAAAGCATTTTCCAGACAAGAAAAAACTTGTTGTTTTCAGAAAAAAATAAGAAAAAAATAAGTTAATTGTGCTTACCCCCCTTTGCAGAATACTTAACTTGTTTTAGTGAATAAAATCTGCTTAATAATGTTTTTTTTTTTTTTTTTTTTTGGTAAAACCAAAACATTTTGAATGCTTATCGCTTTAAGAAAATGCATATATTCAAACTAGAAATGAGACAAAAAAGAGAAAGAGGCAAATCGGGCTGTACTTACTTAGAGACTAATTGTTGTATTGTTTCTAGTCTAAATTTCTTAAAACTATTACAATAGTAAGCATTTTCTAGGCAGGCAAAAATATAGTTTTGTTTTCAGAAATAATAATTTTAATTTTTTTAAATTAACATATAATGAGTTTAGACTTTACAAAAATAATCTAAAAAACTAATTTGTTTTGGCATATTATTGTGCCTTTTTTACTTGTCTAGAAAATGCTTATTTATTTTAAAATATGTAATTATATTCTACCTGTCGCATTTTAGTGGTCAGTATTTTTATTATTATGTTTTTTTTTTTTTTTTAAGATAATGATTCTGTTTATCAAGGCGGTATTTATTAAATGTAAAAAAAACTGTTTAATATTTATTACAATTTTAAACAACTGCTTTCTTGTTGTATGTAGTTTCAAATTAAATTATTACTTCAGTAATTATTGTTGTTACTACTATTAGCATTAATATTAATAATATTTATATATTAATAATTAATAATAATAATAATAATAATAATAATAATAATAATAATAATAATAATAATTATTATTATTATTATTATTATTATTATTATTATTATT
>NC_141034.1:56265000-56267500 GCF_052040795.2 Danio rerio | reverse complement strand
ATTTATTTATTTATTTATTTATTTATTTATTTATTTATGTATTTATTTATATATTTATTTATTTATTTATTTATTTATTTATTTATTTATTTATTTAATTACTTATTTAATTACTTATTTCTTTGCTTTCCAACACAGACAAAAATACATGCAGCTGGTGTAACAATTTATGAGAAAACAAAACTAAATACAAAACAAAAGCCCAAACTGAGAAGAAATGTATATGTTTGCGATTATGTGAGGTGTTGGTGTTTGAGTGTTAAGGGCATGTGTTTTGAAATGGATTAATAGCATATACTGTAACATATAGCAATATAACCTTTTCAGGCTTGTGCTGACAATGAAGAGATGCAATACATTCATTCATTAATTTTCCTTCAGCTTAATCTCTGATGTATAGTCATACTCGACCTCTGATGTATGGTTGATTATGTATGGTCACCACAGCAGAATGAAGCGCCAACTATTGCAAATTTGTCTGCAAATAACAATAACACTTTCCCTCCACTTTTTTCAACACATTTCTAAACATAATCCTTTGTTTATAACAAATATTGCTTAAGGGGGTTAATAATACTGACCATATTTATTAAAATATTAAAAAACTGCTTTTATTCTAGCCAAAATAAAACAAATAAGACTCCAGAAGAAAAAATATTACAGGAAATAAAAATTCTGTTAAACATCATTTGGTAAATACAAACAAACAAACAAACAAACAACTAAATAAATAAATAAATAAATAAATAAATAAATAAATAAATAAATAAATAAATAAATAAATAAATAAATAAATAAATAAATAAATAAATAAATAAATAAATAAATAAATAACCGGAGGGCAAATAATTTTAACTGCAACTAAATATTTAAATATTAGTGCATGTACTTCCTTGCAGAGATGCCAAAACATAACTGAGGATTCTATGAAAACAGCATTTTTTAAAATCCTGTTCTGCTGTCTGATAACTGATATTGGTGGAGCGTCTAGACAGGAGATGCTGTTGTCTGAGGTCTGACTGATGCCTGTTTACCAGCACACAACAAATATTTGCTCTGCTTGAGTCCAGCTTTAGTGGAAATCATTGCTGGTCTCCACACAAACACTCACACAACACAATCTCCTGTTTCCTTCATCACAACAACACACAGTCTGTATCAAATAAGTGTCTCCTCGCCGAATCTCCAGGGTCAAACTACTGCATGTGGCCCGCTTCAGATTATGCACTGCAAAATAAAAGTTTCTGTCTCGTTTCTAGTCCAAATATCTAAAAAGTGTTAAAACGGGAAGCATTTTTAGACACGTTTGCCAAAATTCTATCTTTAAAATAAGCTTATTAATCTGCCAATGGTCCAAGCGAAATAGTCTTGCTTTTCGTTTTGACATGAGATTGTTTTGTTTACCTCATTGGCAGATTATTTTGCTAGTGAATGATTTTACAATTAAATGATGTGTGTATTTTGGGCAACACGGTGGCTCAGTGGTTGGCACTGTGGCCTCACAGCAAGAAGGTCACTATGTTCGAGTCCTGACTGGATCAGATGGCATTTCTGTGTGGAGTTTGCATGTTCTCCCCGTGTTGGTGTGGGTTTCCTCCGGGTGCTCCACTACAGTTCAAACACATGCGCTATAGGGGAATTGATTACCTAAATGTATGAGTGTGTGTGTCAATGTGAGTGTGTATGGGTGTTTCCCAGTACTGTGTTGCAGTTGGAATGGCATCCACTGCATAAAACATATGCTGGAATAGTTGGCGATTCATTCCACTGTGACGAATAAAGGGATTGAGCAGAAGAAAAATGAATGACCGTGTCAACGCTTTGTAACCGGCTCTTTTACGGTCATGTTGTTAAGTTACTGGCACATGAAATGGCTTAATAATCAGTATAGCCGTTTTAATAAAATTAATTTGGGAAGAGGTTGTAAAGAGGCGATGACATCATAAAACACATTAGCGGCGCCATTCATCATTGTGATTTTAAATGATGCGTCGCTTGAGGGACAAAGGGCTGATAAAGGACTGTAATTGGTTTGGAAAGGGCATCTGGACGCCGAGAAAGACCTGTCCTGACCTTCCTTAGAGTCCTGATGATGATTAATTTTGCTTCAATATAGGTTTGCTTCAGTTATTGGTTTGGTTATATTGGGATATACAGTTGGTTTGGAGTCAAAAATCAGCATCACATCATTGAGGGGAATGTAATATAATCACTTCTGGTGAACTGTCTTTCTATTATTAATTACTTTTCAGCTTAGTCCCTTTATTAATCTGGGGTTTCCACAGCGGAATGAACCACCAACTTATCCAGCACATGTTTTAATGCAGGGGTTCTCAAAGTGGGGGTCGGGACCCCTCGAGGGGTCGCGGGACAATAAAGGAGGGTCGCCTGGTGATTTAAAAAAATCTATTTATTATTATTAATTATTCACTCTGTCATGAGCCCAAACTTGTGTTAACAAAACGTTTGTTGAAATGTCTGTTGATGTAAAAGGAGAGGT
>NC_141034.1:56215000-56257500 GCF_052040795.2 Danio rerio | reverse complement strand
GACTAAGCCAAAAAGAAAATGAATGAATTAATGAACAATTAAAACAGACTTGGCCAGCTGGCTAATCAGAGCAGAGCTGGCTTATGGAAGGGGAGGGGCTAACTTACCTTGAGCACTGAAATGATTTAAATGAACCGAAATCAAAATCCTTGCAGATTCAGAATGATAATATTTGATGCAAGATTATATCTGATTAGGTGATCTGTCATTTTGATCAGTGTGTGTGTGCTTGTGTCCGTGTGTTTGTTTGTGTGTGTGCATTTCTGCGAGTATGTGTGCATTGTGATTATATGTGTGTGTGTGTGTTTGGGATGCACAATAGTGTGGACCACCAGTATGAAGAGGGAATAAACAGTGAAGCGCCGCAGCTTGATTGCTCTGGATTGTGGGCGGAAGAGGATAAATTAGCAATTCATTCTTAATTACACAGAGCAGAAAAACACTGCCGCTAACAAATGAAGCAACACAATTACTGATAGGAGCTTCCGCAACAGAAAGCTTCAGCAGCACGACTCTGATTAATGATGATTTCTCATTCAATCCCTCCAAACATTCCCCAATCCAGCCGCCTTCACTAAATCCACATCAGGAGTAATGGTGTGAGGTAACCACTCACAAAATACTCAAAGTACTGTAATTGAGGCGTTTTTCACAGCCATTTAAGTTGTTTTTTTTAAGTAGCGTACTTGAGTACAGTTTTACTGTTGTATCTGTGCTTTTACTGTGCTATTTTCCTTCAACCTGCAGTCTCTACTTGATAGGTTCATCTTTCTTATATATGGGGATTGGTTAAGTTCCTGGGCGAGGCAGTGGCGCAGTAGGTAGTGCTGTCACCACACAGCAAGAAGGTCGCTGGTTCGAACCTCAGCTCAGTTGGCGTTTCTGTGTGGAGTTTGCATGTTCTCCCTGCATTCGTGTGGGTTTCCTCCGGGTGCTCCGGTTTCCCCCACAGTCCAAAGACATGCGGTACAGGTGAATTGGGTAGGCTAGTTTGTCCATGTGTGTGTGAATCTGTGTGTGGATGTTTCCCAGAGATGGGATACGGCTGGAAGGGCATCCGCTGCGTAAAAACTTGCTGGATAAGTTGGTGGTTCATTCCGCTGTGGCGACCCCGAATTAATAAAGGGACTAAGCCGACAAGAAAATGAATGAATGAATGGTTAAGTTCCCAACAGGGGCGTCTGGGCATCATATTTTTACACATTTTTATCAGTGGACAATTAGGAGAACGATCATGTTGTCTTCATTTAACTTCATCCCCTGGCTGACCTAAAAAATTGAGTCTCAATGATTCACCTTCAGCAGCTGATAGTAATAACCCAAGCATACTGGACTCATGTGAAGAAGTTCCAATCATTTCAGGTCGCATCGCTGGCAATACTGGAAACACAAAATGCAGGAAATACCACGATACTTACCTGAACTATGGCTCCATTATATTTTCTCATAGCAAAGAATGCCTGACCCAGCCACAGTGTGTGTTATCTGCGCCGAAGTTCTTGCTAACGAATGCTTGAGGGCATCCAAAATTAATAAGACAATTGAAGACGACTCATGCCCCAAACTTTTTTTGTCATTGTTACGCCCTGTGTGGCTCGGAGGAAGAAAAAGGGCTTAACTTAATTATGACAACCCAATATTTTAAGAATTCCCCTGAGATGTTAACTGCTATGAATCAACACAGACAACGACGTGGCAAAAAAAGTGGTTCGCTTTATTACAATAAAGATAAAGAGCCCTATCATACACCCGGCACAGTGTGGCGCAAGACGCAGCGCAATAGTCTTTTGCTAGTTTCAGCTTGGCGCAAGAGTCACTTTGAGGCGTTGCGCTACGCTGTTTAAATAGCAAATGCATTAGCGCTCATTTGTGCGCCCATAGACGTTCTGGTCTTAAAAGGAAGGTGTTCTGAGGCGGACCGCTGGCGCGTTGCTATTTTTAGAAACTATAATAGATTTTTCATTTGACCAAAACTAACCCGGTCTAAACTCCAGCGCAGAGTTGCGCCTCGCTTGCACACTGCTTAATACACACAAGAGAGCAATAGGCAAATATCTTTACATATGAAAAAATTTAAATATTAAGGAAATATATAGGATATAATAAGAATAGATATAGAATATAAATATAAAGGATTAAAATATTACAAAACATATTATTTTCTAGCCTACATAAATATGAAAAATCACTGCTTCTATGCCTTCTTCATCTCGGGAGGCTTTTTCAGTTCATTCATAACAATTTGCTTTTGTATAATGTTATTATTATTAGCAGTATTATTTATTATATCCATATTTATATTTGTTTTATTAAAAACAAGCTTAGATTTGCCCACCTGTCAGGTTTTAGACCATATGGGGCATGGCAGGTGTATTTGGAAATAATTCAGTATTTTGACCACACTTGGTTATTATTGTTCATTTATTCGTTTGCTGGAAATTAGAACTGAATTTAGAAATAGTTTTGAAACAAATATTTGCGCTTAACAAACGCAATTAGTTATATAGGCTAATTGATGTCTGTGCGTAAAGGTTTCCCTATCCAAGAGCGAAAGTGAAAGTGATCCATTATCTCTCATTCTCACGCAGTAGATGCTCTGTTAAACTGTGAACTGTTTGCTAGTGAAATGCTCAGTTTTTCCACTTAGACTTACTTTGCGTCCTGTAAATAGCGAATGCGCTCTTGGCACGACGCAGCTGGCTCTTAAAGGGAATGGGAGATGAGACTCTGGTTTATTCTCAAAACACACCTATAACTCATTAAGAAAATAAACTCAACCCTTTAAGACCATGCGCCTTGGCGGAAAGCGCATTTACACGTTTATTAGCAAAAACACGTCCTGACACGCCCTGAAATTGTTTGTGTCCTGTGTTTTGCGCTCTGCACATGGACCGTCAAAATAGAGCCTAAAGAAATGAATATTTAAATCACCCAAAGTATATTTACAAATATGTACAATAAATGCAAAAAGTAAACAACCATACCTGATGGAGGGAAGGAGAATAAGCGGTGCCAAATCAAAGAAAATAACAAATTAAACACCCGCTAACTAATCCCTCCCCCACCTCTAAATAACTAGAAATATGTAAATAAGAAAAAAAACATCTTTAGCGTCACACGCCCCTCACTCAACTGCACTGACAGGAACAAACATACATATGGTAGCACACGCTTCTAACCTAGTGGAATAACAAAAAAATCTGCTACGTGTGTGTAAAATGTAAGTCACATGATATACTTCCCTTCACTTCCCTCTAGGTACTTTTTTAATCACAAACTTTCTTTAAAGCGAACCAGGGCACAAGATAGGCACTAAAAGTTACACAAACAAACACAGCAGCAACAAGGCAAGGCAAGGCAAGTTTATTTATATAGCACATTTCATACACAGTGGCAATTCAAAGTGCTTTACATAAACAAGAATAAAAGAAACAAGTAAAATAAAAATAAAAACAAATAATACAAATGCGTAAAAACAAAACAAAACATAAAAACAGGTAAAATGTGATATAAAAGAATGAAGAAGAAGAGAAAAACATGATAGTGCGATCTGTCGGACGCAGCACAGTGCTCATTCAGTAAAGGCACAGCTAAACAGATGTGTTTTCAGTCTTGATTTGAATGTGCCTAATGTTGGAGCACATCTGATCATTTCTGGAAGCTGATTCTAGCAGCGAGGGTCATAGTGGCTGAAGGCAGATTCACCCTGCTTTGACTGAACTCTTGGAACTTCTAGTTTATATGATCCTAAAGATCTGAGTGATCTGTTGGGTTTGTATTCAGTGAGCATATCTGTGATGTATTTAGGTCCTAGGCCATTTAGTGATTTATAGACCAGTAATAATACTTTAAAATCTATTCTGAATGTAACTGGGAGCCAGTGTAGAGACCTGAGGACAGGTGTGATGTGCTCTGATTTTCTGGTTCTGGTCAGAACTCTGGCTGCAGCGTTCTGGATGAGCTGCAACTGCCTGACTGTCTTTTTAGGAAGACCAGTGAGGAGTCCATTACAGTAATCCACCCTGCTGCTGATAAAAGCATCAACAAGTTTCTCTAAATCTTCACTAGAAACAAAGCATCTGATTCTTGCTATGTTTTTGAGATGATAGTATGCTGATTTACTGACTGCTTTGACATGACTGTTGAAACTCAGATCTGACTCCAGAGTCAAACCAAGATTCTTGACCTTATTTTTTTAGCAACATGGATCCCCCTCTCATCCATACTTCAAACACATGAGTGATATCTTTAAATGTGGGAGGGGTGGAAGGGGAGATCAGACAAAAAAAAGACTGAAAACCACTGATTATGTCTTGTGATGGGCGTCATGGTGGCACAGTGGGTAGCACAATCAGCTCACAGCAAGAAGGTCGCTGGTTTGAGTCCCGGCTGAGTTTGTTAGTGTTTCTGTATGGAGTTTGCATGTTCTTCCTTTGTTGGTGTGGGTTTCCTCCGGGTGCCCTCACAGTCCAAACCCATGCACTATATCAGGGGCGTCAAACTCAATTCCTGGAGGGCCGAAGCCCTGCACAGTTTAGTTCCAACCCTGCTCCAACACACTTACCTGTGGGTTTCAAACAAGCCTGAAGGACTCAATTAGTTTGATCAGGTGTGTTTAATTAGGGTTGGAACTAAACTGTGCAGAGCTGCGGCCCTTTTGGAACTGAGTTTGACACCTGTGAACTATATTAATCGTAGTGTGTTTGTGTGAATGCAAGAGTGTATGGGTGTTTCCCAGTACTGGGTTGCAGCTGGAAGGGCATCCATTGCGTAAAACATATGCTGGAATGGTTGGCTGTTCATTCTGCTGTGGCGACACCTAATAAATTAGAGACCAAGCCGAAGGAAATGAATGTTAACTCACAGTGCATTAACTAATGTTAACAAGCACAACTTTGGATTTTAATAATGCATTAGTAAATGTTGAACTATGATTAATAAATGCTGCGCAAGATGATTCATACTTAACGTTAGTAAATACATGAACTAATAAACCATTATTCTGCCAATATCCGGACTTGAAACAGGACAAAACCTCTACATGCATTTTTTTTGTTCGGTGTGATCTCCTTTAATGCCACATCAGCCATCAGTATGTGGACGTCAGCGCATTGATAATAAAGAGTTGAGTTAAAGCTGTGGATGCAGGGGTTTGAAGAGCTGTGGTCATTCAGCGAGAGGGATTTACGGCCTGCGGTCCATCAGCTCTGATCTTAAAAGGCTGTGATTAACAGCAGAGAGAGCAGAAATGGGCTTCAGTAGTGCTGTAGGCAAACCCCGACAAGGCCACAACACTCAGCGGCTTTTAACTCCGCCTGTTAACAAGAGGACGCTTTCTCTCTCTCTCTCTCTCAAACACACACATGCACACACAGATTTGTTTTTGTGCATTGTGAGGACATTGCATATAGCTGAAGTCTGAATTATTAGCCGTCCTGTATATTTTATCCCCAATTTCTGTTTAACTGAGAGATTTGTTCAGCACATTTCTATACATAATAGTTTTAATAACTCATTTCTAATAACTGATTTAATTCCTCTTTACCATGATGACAGCAAATAATGTTTGACTAGATATTCTTCAAGACACTAGTATTCAGCTTAAAGTGACATTTAAAGGCTTAACTTGCCTAATTACCCTAACTTTACTCTAATTAACCTTAAAGGTGCAGTAGGTGATTGTCTTCAGAAACATGTGTTGTTGTGCTGGTTGAAAGTCTCTTCACAGTCCACTAGTAATGATGACAGTAAATGATCTAAATGTGTTTATATGTATTTTTATGTTCTGGGTAAAGCATAAAACTAAAAAATGTTTATACAATTAAATAGAGTCGGACCGTCATCTCCCTTAATTCCGATAGGCAGGTCAGACTGTCTGTCAGCATATGTAGATTCCGACTTCTGCGCATGTGTTCAGGCAGATCCGCCATTAGCGCGTGCCCGTCTGCATCACAAACGCATGCGCGCGAGTCGGAGCCGGAGGCGCCGAAGGACAGCCGAGCTCAGGCCGATTACTGTAAAGCCAGGCGCGGGTATAATTTGCTCTTAAAGCGGCCGCACGGTCACGAGACGGACCGGGAGAAATCAAATGCTGCATTGAAACTTTTGAAAATCCTGAATCAGTATTGGAGTTATTTTAGCACGCTGGAGAAAGGACGACACCATGGCTGAAGTATTACTGTTAGACAGGTCATGTTCTGTTTTGAAACTCTTTTAGTCAGGCTAAGCTTATGTTAGATTATGTTCTGTTATGAATGTCTTCTATGCACAGACGTGTTGTTCAGCCACTGAATCTCCCGGTGAAAGATTGATGTGATTATTTTCAATTTCATAAGGTTCTTTGACAGCATCTGTAATGTAGATTTATATTTAGTTTAACAACAAAACACCAGTAAATAGCGCTATTCCGCCTAGCCTGCTTTATTTAGCTGAAGTTGCTTTTATATTCACATTGGGTCATTTTTGAACAATGACAGCCTTCCTCCACTGTTTACCGCTACCGTTACTCTGAATATTCGCTCTGAAATAGCATGTAAGTGTTGCAAAGTAATACATGTAATTCCTGCACGGCGCTGGCACTAACTAACTGGCGAACGACATGAACTAGTGAGTTGTCTGTCGGCTGTTGTGACGCGGTCCAGGGGGTGTGGCTTTGAATCACAGTCCCTCCCTCCCTGCCGTCCAAAGATAATATGCTAAGCGGTGAGCATTTTGGCAGATCACCTACTGCACCTTTAAGTGAAGTTTATTTATAAACAAATTTCGAGAGGATCACGTGCTTATGATTGTTCACAGCTGTTCCAACTTTAGCTAATGACTAATTATCCTATCAGACGATCCGTAACTCACTAAATAACCAGACTTTTCTCATCTCAATATCTTCTTCTCGAAGAAACCCCCTCCTACTTTCCCTCCTTTCAAATGGGTGTCACGGTGGCCGCGATTGCCGCTGTTGCCTCACAGCAAGAATGCCCCTGGTTTAATTCCTTTCCAAACCAGGCGACATTTCTGTGTGGAGTTTCGCTTGTTCTCCCCATTGTCGCGTGGGTTTTCCCCTGGTCCTCTGGTTTCCCCCCACAGTTCTAAACAAGCACCCTAAACATTTAATCCAAAATATTTTAGCCAAACTTTTAGCCAAACACCTTCTCAGCATTCATATCTGACACTTAGCTACAATAAACAAGAGGGGGAGTCATCGAGATCTACCTGAGCTCAAACTCCCCTCTCGCCTTGCAACGAGAGGGAGCCCAGGGCTCGAGGATCTTATAAGCTCAGTGCTCTCTCCCGGGACAGCACGCCAAACTAACTGTATTATCAATCATCAGCTAAGTGTGAACTCTTGAATTAGGGTAAAGTTAGAATAATTAGGCAAGTCATTGTATAACAGGGGTTTGTTCTGTAGACAGTCGAAAATTAGCATTGCTTAAGGAGGATAATGATATTGATCTTAAAATGGGTTAAAAAATTTGAAAAGAAGAAGAAAAAATATTATAGAAAATACTGGGAAAAATTCCTGAATTATTTGGGAAATAATTGGGAAAATATGTTTATACAGTTGAAACCAAAAGTTTACATACACTCTAAAAAAAGGAACATAACCATTTTTTTTTAAATGTCTGATGGTAAATCATACTAAACGTTTACTTTGGGTTGCGGCTGGAAGGGCATCCGCTGCGTAAAAACATGCTGGACAAGTTGGCGGTTCATTCCGCTGTGGCGACCTCGGAGTAATAAAGGAACTGAGCCGAAAAGAAAATAAATGATTGAATATTATGAAATAAATTAGGAAATTACCCATCACCACTTTTATTTAATATATCCACCTTCGGCCCACGGCTCATAATGATATTAGATTTTTGGCCCTTTATACGAAAAAGTTTGGGCACCCCTGATGTAGACTAACACGGGCTGGTAAATGTTTTCACATATACTGTCATTTAAATACTTCATGCATTTATTTTCTCCCAATCTGATGTTAAATTATTCAATTGACATATGAAATCTCTTTGTCTTCATGATGTGAGCTGCTTGCAATATTTACCAGTGCACCTCATTAATATTCATGAGCCACGATGACATCACAGCCCATTCAGAACTTATTCCGCGTGGCTGAACGCACACCTCTAGCAGGCCGTCATTAGCATTATTTCAGCAGCTCTGTCGTCTGTGCTTGGCAGAATATCTGTATTCTATCAAATGCGGATGCACAAGATTAGCATTGCACTCAGGTGCGTGTCAGAAGCAATCTGTCCGCTCACGGGGCTTGGAGTGTGAAATTAAATCAGATACACTCATTATCTCTGTGCACCGCTAAAAGCTTTTGGGCATCTTCTTCTTCTCCTTATGACTTTTATTGGTGGTTGGCAAACAGCTTTTGGGTACGTTACCACCACCCACTGATCTGGAGTGTGGACTAAAGATGCTGGGACACTTTAAAAAAAGTTATATTTTGCTTTGTTTAATGGCAAAAAGAAACTTATTCAAAGAATGAATGAATGAATTAATGAATGAACTAACACCTACAAGTATACTGCGGAAAAATACAAAAAATGAATGAATGAATGAATGAATGAATGAATTAATTAATTAATTAGCTAACACCTACAAGTATACTGGAGGAAAATACAAAAAAAAATGAATGAATGAATGATTGAATGAATTAATGAATGAACACCTACAAGTATACTGGGGGAATACAAAAATGAATGAATGAACTAACACCTACAAGTATAATGGGGGGAAAATACAAAAAAAAATCAATGAATAAATGAATGAACACCTACTAGTACACTGGGGGAATAAAAAATGAATGAATGAATGAATGAATGAATGAATGAATGAATGAATGAATGAATGAATGAATGAATGAATGAATGAATGAATGAATGAACTAACACCTACAAGTATACTGGAGGAAAAATATACAAAATGAATGAATGAATGAATGAACACCTACAAGTATATTGGGGAATACACAAATGAATGAATGAATGAATGAACTAACACCTACAAGTATAATGGGGGAAAATACAAAAAAATGAATGAATGAATGAATAAATGAATGAATGAATGAATGAATGAATGAATGAATGAATGAATGAATGAATGAATGAATGAATGAATGAATGAATGAATGAATGAATGAGCAAACACCTAAAAATATACTTGGGAAAAGACAATGAATAAATAAATGAATGTGATGGTATATTGTTTTTGAATCTTGTTTTTGACATCTAAAAGAAAACTGGGAAAAAGTGAATGAATGAAGAAATGAACAAACGAACAAATGAATGAAGTATACTGTTTGTGAACCTTCCGACACCTACAAGAATACTGGAAAAATGAATGAAAGAATGACTTAATGAATGAATGAACAATTTTGACTGCATGCTGTTTTGAGCCTTTCAACATCTACAAGAATACTGGGAAATATAAATGAATGAATGAACAAACAAACGACTGAATGGATGATGTATACTGTTTTTGAACCTTTTAACACCTACAATAATACTGGAAAAAAGGAAAATAATGAATAAATGAATGATTGAACTGTATACTGTTTTTAAACCTTTTGATATCTACAAGAATACTGGGAAAAAGAGAATGAATGAATGAATGAATGAATGAATGAATGAATGAATGAATGAATGAATGAATGAATGAATGAATGAATGAATGAATGAACGAATGAATGAACGAATGAATGAACAAACAAACAAATGAATGAAGTATACTGTTTTTGAACCTTCTGACACCTACAAAAATCCTGGAAAAAATGAATGAATGAATGAATAAATGTGACTGTATACTGTTTTTGTGCCTTACAACATCTATAAAAATACTGGGGGAAGAATGAATGAATGAATGAATCAATAAATCGATCGATCAATCGATCGATCGATCAATGGATGGATGGAGGGATGGATGAATGAATGAACGAATGAATGAATCAATCAATCAATCAATCAATCAATCAATCAATCAATCAATGAACTAACGAATGAATGAACAAACAACCAGATGAATGAATGAATGAATGAATGAATGAATGAATGAATGAATGACATATACTGTTTCAAACCTACCCACACCTACAACAATATTGGGAAAAAAAGGCAAATAAGGATCGAATGTGACGATATACTGTTTTTGAACCTTCAAATATCTACAAGAATACTTGGAAAAGGTGAACAACGAATGAATGAATAAATGAATGAATAGACAGTTTTTGAACTATTGTCATAATTGTGTTTTCAGGTGGAGAACATGCAGCTACCGTCACGCATCCACTTCCTGTGGCCTTCTCGGACCAGCTGCCTCACTTCCTGATTGAGCCGGATGATGTTTATATAGTGAAGAATAAGCCGGTGACTCTGACCTGCCGCTCCACACCCGCCACACAGATCTACTTCAAGTGCAATGGAGAGTGGGTTCATCAGGACCAGCACCTGATCGACAGAGACGTTGATCCTGCTACAGGTACAACACACGCTACACACACCACACACTGCACACACAAACTCCTTCACTACAAACACTACACTACATTCTACCTATATATATATATATATATATATATATATATATATATATATATATATATATATATATATATATATATATATATATATATATATATATATATATATATATATATATATATAAACTAACTATATTTAGAAATAAGTCAAATATAAAATAAATTGTTTAATTAAATAATAGTAAAATTAAAATATAATAAAATATAATATAATATATTTGAAATATAATATAAAATAAAATAAAACAAAAATATTATATAATTTAAATTAAAAAGAAACTAAACTTCAATTAAAAGTTAATACAATAAAAAATAATTATTATCAATTAATAATGAGTAATAAAAATGTTTAATTGTATAAATATAAATAAATAATATATTTTTTTATGCTTTCAGTCTAGTATATTTTAAGTGTGAAGTGCTTAAAATAAAAATGAATGAATGATTCATAGTATAGGTCACCATTATATTGTGTATGCATGTATGTATGTATGTATACACACACAATAAATATAAGGTTTTTATAAAACATAATAAAATAAATACAACAAATTATGAATTATAATAAATAAAATAATATAAAATACAAAAGAAAATTTGATTAAAAACAATAGAAATATTAAATGATTATTAATAATTAATAAAAATACAAAATAAAATAACATAAAACAAAACATAATTAAATAAAAATCAATGTATGAATCTGTCACCATGGTAAAATAAATAAATACTATTAATAATAATAAAAATAATGTCTTAAAAACATTTCACAATTTTACAATACATTAAAATTTTAAATAAAATATAATAAATACATAAATTTTTTAAATAAAATTTAATAAAAATAAATATTACTTATTTATACTATAATATTATACACTTTTAATAAATAAAATAAAATAAATAGTGTAATTAAAAACAATAGAAATATTAAAATATAATTATTAAGAAATAAGAAAATAAAAATAAATTAATAACAAAACAAAATTTAATTAAATAAGAATGAAGGAAGGAAGGAAGGAAGGAAGGAGGGAAGGAAGGAAGGAATGTTATATATTTTTAAAATCCCTTCTGCCTCCTTACTCATGCTCTTATTTTTCTAAGCAATATCAGTTACTTCATTTAAGCTGCACTTCTTTATTTATTTATTTATTTATTTATTTATTTATTTATTTATTTATTTATTTTAGTGGAAAAATGGCAAGTTTCAACTCCCATTTAAACTAATAAAACTCCATCACTGTTAACATCCTGTGTTCTAAAGGTCTGAATTTTCCAGTGAGTGAAACACACATACACTACATTAAGTGCTGCAGAACAGGCTCAGGAGATGTGTATGAAGAAAATACATGTGCATTCAAATGCAACTGAGTGCTAAATAAATAAACAGTATACAGTCTGACTAAAGACACTGAATGCTAATACTGTGTTGGCGTGTGTGCATGTGTTATAGACAGATGACAGGAGTTTATGGCTGTCTGCTTTAATACCTAGCGGCATCTCCTGGTCTTAAGAAGCTCCTCTGGAAACTGAAGCAGCGTGTCATCCGCACGTCTGCACGCACAATCAACTGTCATGCTGTGATGCCTGGGTTTTAACTTACAGATCACTTGTGAATCCTGTCACACACGTGACGTGCATCAGCTATGACTGCAAACACACACAAACAGGGGCTGAATGCAGATGAGACCATGCCCCAAACACACGAACACACAAACACACACACAACGTCAGCTCAATACTGTACATCCCATCACACTATAACATGACACTTTTTATTATCCGATGTGACTTATATATTTATTCATTCATTTATCAGAGGTCACCACAGCGGAAGGAACCCCCAACTATTCTGGCATATGTTTATTCAGCAGATATCCTTCCAGCCACACCCCAGTACTGTAGTAAATAATCTGTTGTGGGGATTTTATAGTTGCTATGAAAACACAACAACTATAGTAATTAATCTGTTGTGGTGATTCTATAGTTGCTATGGTAATGCAACAACTATAGTAAATAATCTGTTGTGGGGATTTTATAGTTGCTATGAAAACACAACAACTATAGTAATTAATCTGTTGTGGTGATTCTATAGTTGCTATGGTAATGCAACAACTATAGTAATTAATCTGTTGTGGTGATTCTATAGTTGCTATGGTAACGCAACAACTATAGTAATTAATCTGTTGTGGTGATTCTATAGTTGCTATGGTAACGCAACAACTATAGTAATTAATCTGTTGTGGTGATTCTATAGTTGCTATGGTAACGCAACAACTATAGTAATTAATCTGTTGTGGTGATTCTATAGTTGCTATGGTAACGCAACAACTATAGTAATTAATCTGTTGTGGTGATTCTATAGCTGCTATGGTAACGCAACAACTATAGTAATTAATCTGTTGTTGTGATTCTATAGTTGCTATAGTAACACAACTACTGTAGTAATGCATCTGTTGTGGTGATTCTATAGTTGCTATGGTAACGCAACAACTATAGTAATTAATCTGTTGTGGTGATTCTATAGTTGCTATAGTAACACAACTACTGTAGTAATGCATCTGTTGTGGTGATTCTATAGTCGCTATGGTAACGCAACAACTATAGTAATTAACCTGTTGTGGTGATTCTATAGTTGCTATAGTAACACAACTACTGTAGTAATGCATCTGTTGTGGTGATTCTAATGTTGCTATAGTAACAACAACCTTAGTACTTAATCTGTTGTGGTGATTTTATAGTTGCTATAGTAACACAACTACTGTAGTAATGCATCTGTTGTGGTGATTCTATAGTCGCTATGGTAACGCAACAACTATAGTAATTAACCTGTTGTGGTGATTCTATAGTTGCTATAGTAACACAACTACTGTAGTAATGCATCTGTTGTGGTGATTCTAATGTTGCTATAGTAACAACAACCTTAGTACTTAATCTGTTGTGGTGATTTTATAGTTGCTAGGTACTGCAATTACTGTAGTAATGCATCTGTTGTGATGATTCTCTAGTTGCTATGGTAACACAGCTACTATGGTAATTAATCTGTAGTGGTGATTCTAAAATTACCATGGTAACACAAATACTATAGTAATCCGCTTGTCAAGTGTAACTTCACGCAAAGCGGCTTCCGGGTCCAAGCGCTCTATTTAACTGAACGGGGAGACTCATGAAATGGTAATAATAAACGTTTACAAAGCGATTTAATGCCTTCGAAAATCATGATCGCAATATATATGTCCATGCCTAATATCGGATGGTCAGAAAGTGATTAATTTTTTATAAATTGTTAAAATTTTGGTATTTGTTATGCAGCACGCCCAGAGATTGTTGTGTACACTATGACTTTATGTAAAATTAACTTTAATGTGTGATAGGAATAAAACGTGATCATAAACGAATGATTTCTCCACTCAAATGTGTGGCGGCTTGCACCCGGAAACAGTATACATACGTCACAAACACGTCACCACTTAACAAGCCGATTCATCTGTAGTGGTGATTCTATAATTACCATGGTAACACAACTACTATAGTAATTAATCCGGCACCCCTGAACTCTGATCCGGCACCTGATTTTACCGATCCCCCTTCATTCGCCCTTCATCCGCAACACCCCTCCGCCATACAACACCTTTCCATCCTCGGGTATTATGCTGAATAAGTTATCCCTGATCTGTTCTGGGACCATCGCAATTCACAAATTAGGCACTGGGTAAAACAACATTGATAGTAATATAAATAAGTACCCAATACTGTAGTTTTCATAAATACTCTTCCTACGCTACAACACACCACAGTTTACTGTAGTAAAACTCTAGGTACACTACAGTATTTATTACATTTTAGCAGTTCACTATAGTTAATACCACAATATGCAGAAGCATTCTTTAACAAAGATTTGCAAATACTATAATATACTTGAATGTGGTTTAAAATTACTATAGTATTCATTGTAAATTATTATAGTATTTTTATTTGGGTATAATTAGATATTGCATGTAATTTGGTAGTTTAATAAAGTGTTACGAACACTTTGGAATAAGTCAACTTATCATTTGAATTAATGAGTTAACGAGTCAATGATTTATGAACCAGAATCATATTTTTCCACAATAGGCTTATGAAACGGGGCAAATGCACATCGTTTTACTTGGGTAAAGACAAAAAATATTTGTTGTTCACATATCGCTTATATTTCTGATCTTTTTCTCGTCCTGTTAAAGGTGAAGGATTTGTTGAGAGGAATTAAAACAGCGATTTATAATGGTTGCAAATGTGACCCCTATTTAGCGGCCTATTTTACATGATTTCTGAATGAAAATTTCAGCTGTGACTCATACATCGATATTACCTCTTTGTTTTCTTGGCAATTTCCCCCCAGTGTGACTCATTTTCTAGGAAAATATGGTCCTCATCAGCAAACGTGAATCAATCACCACATAAAAACTCAGCATGTCCACATAAGAGCAAGAAAACTGCAGAAATCATCCGCCTCTCTACAGCTGAAGAATAAGGAATAACACTAATGCTGAGACAGAGAGAATGTTGATTGTTGAATGTACAGTTTATTCTGATCTATTATCATTTTTATTGTTATAAATGAACCATTTGCTATGAATGATATGATATATTGAATAATAAGATATATTATTTTATTTAATTATTATATTTATATATCTTTTGAATCACAAAGACCAACACAATTCTGAATCACTGATCTGAATCAGTTTGAATCATACTCAACTGATGTTTTAATTCATACTGAAGTGAAAAGAATCAGTTTTGAGTCATACTGAACTGAAATTAGAATTTTGCTTTCACAATCCAAAATAAATAAAGTTATCCAACATGTGCGACCGATAGCTCCGCCCCTTCCTCTACGTAAGCAAACCTATGGTCGTTGAGTGTGTGAAGTGTCCGTCATTACACACTTGATTTTACAGGCTGAATGAGTGCATCATCCGGTTAATTAAAGTGCACTTATTATTTTTAGAGTTTTCAGTGTGAACACACTACTTACACTATTTATACTACAAAATGGCATAGAATAGTGCATAAGCGATTTGGTACACAGCTAATTAAATTTTTTAATCATACGGATCTGAACTGAATCAGTTTTGAATCATATTGTACTGAATTTTTTTAGTCACTAAACTGAATCACTGTTTCCCAGTTATGGGTTGCAGCTGGAAGGGCATCCGCTGTGTAAAACATGAGTAGTTGGCGGTTCATGGTGGCGACCCCTGATAAATTAAGAACTAAGCTGAAGGAAAATAAATGAATCAATAAATGACCTGAATCAGTTTTTGAATCACACTTCATTAACGTTTTGAATCATACTGAACTGAACAGAATCAGTTTTGAATCATACTGAACTGAAATTTTTCAATCTCTGAACTGGATCAGTCTTGATTTATACTGAACTGAAATTTTTAATCACTGAAGCGAATGAGTTTTGAATCATACTGAACTAAACTGATATTTTTGATTTACTGAACTGAATCAGTTTTCAATCATACTGATCTGAAAAGAATCAGTTTTGAATCATACTGAACTGAACTGAAATTTTTGTATCACTATACCAAATCAGTTTTGTATCAAACTGAACTGAAAAGAATCAGTTTTGAATCATACTGAACTGAACTGAAAATTTTGTATCACTAAACCAAATCAGTTTTGAATCATACTGAACTGAACTGAAAATTTTGTATCACTAAACCAAATCAGTTTTGATCAAATCAGTTACTGAACTAAACGTTTTAAATCATACTGAATTAAAATGAGTTTTTGGAATCACTGAAGAGAATCATTGTTGAATCATACTGAATTGAACTTTTTGAATCATACTGAATTAAAATGAGTTTTTGGAATCACTGAACTGAATCAGTTTTGAATCATACTTAACAAAAATTTTGAATCAAACTGAACTGAACTGAATCAGTTTGAATCATTCTGAACAGAATTTTCAAAATCATCCTGAACTGAACTGAATCCTTTTTAATCTAACTAGAACTACACCAGCATGCTAAATGTACTCTGCTTGAGCTGAGCTGAGCTGAACAGCCGGCTGTCTTTGAAAGCAGGAAACAAATAGCAAACTGCAGATAAATCTTTAAAACCTGAAGGTGTAAAACAAAGCATTATTGTGCACGGCTGCCTTATTGCTATCATTACCCAGCAGCAAGGGCAGCATGAAAAAAAGATGTCCATGTTCAGTAAATAGACACATTTATTAATAATAATAAACAATTCTCCTGCCAAGTACAAGTCATCAGAGCAACTGCAGAGGCTGTTTTTAGCTGCCAGGAAATGAAGCATCGTAGCACATTAAACAGGCTCAATCCACAGTCCACTATATATCTGTCTTCACACTTCTAATGATAGATTCACTCAAAACACCAAGAGACCTACTCAGAATGCATCATAAAACCACATTCACACCAGTGTCATGAAGAATCTGCCTTCCTCAATGCCTAAGCAAAACGCGTACATATAATGCATAATCTAAATATGGACAAATTTTCACAAACTCTTGTGGTTGACTATTTCTGTCTATACATCTCTTCATATAACTCATAAAATATTATCAACAACTATGATTTTAGCCATAAATACAGACATATGTGGCCTTCAGAATTTAGAAATGATGTGTATTCATTATTGAAAATAGTTTTGAATCATAATGAACTGAATCCGTTTTGAATCCTACTGAGCTGAATCAGTTTTGGCTCATGAACTTAAGTTTTTGAATCATACTGAACTGAATCAGATTTGAATCATACTTAGCTCATTTTTGTATCATACTGAAATGAACTATTGAATCCTACTTTTGAATCACTTTTGAATCCTACTGAACTGAAATGTTTAATCATACAGAACTGAATCAGTTTTGACTTATTCTGAACTAAATTATTTGAATCATACTAAACTGAATCAAATCTGAATCATACTTAAGTGATTTTTTTGTATCAAACTGAACTGAACTATTGAATCCTACTTTTGAACCGCACTTTGCTGAAATATTTGAATCATACTGAAATGAATCAGTTTAGGATCATAATTAGCTAAAATACTTGAATCTTACGGAACTGAATCAGTTTTGAATCCTATTGAACAATCATACTGAACTGAATCAGCTTTGAATCCTACTGAACTAAACTATTTGAATCATACTGAACTGAATCAGCTTTGAATCCTATACTGAACTAAACTATTTGAATCATACTGAACTGAATCAGCTTTGAATCCTATACTGAACTAAACTATTTGAATCATACTGAACTGAATCAGCTTTGAATCCTATACTGAACTAAACTATTTGAATCATACTGAACTGAATCAGGGCGACGTAGTGGCCAAGTAGGTAGTGCTGTCGCCTCAGCAAGAAGGTTGCTGGGTCGCTGGTTCGAGCCTCGGCTCAGTTGGCGTTTCTGTGTGGAGTTTCAATGTTCTCCCTGCGTTCGCGTGGGTTTCCTCCGGGTGCTCCGGTTTCCCCCACAGTCCAAAGACATGCGGTACAGGTGAATTGAGTAGGCTAAATTGTCCGTAGCCTATGAGTGTTTGTGGATGTTTCCCAGCATTGGGTTGCAGCTGGAAGGGCATCCGCTGCGTAAAAACTTGCTGGATAAGTTGGCAGTTCATTCCGCTGTGGTGACCCCGGATTAATAAAGGGACTAAACCGACAAGAAAATGAATGAATGAATTAATGAACTGAATCAGTTTTAAATACTACTGAACTAAAATATTTGAATCATACTGAACTGAATCAGTTTTGAGTCCTACGGAGCCAAAATCTTTTAATCATACTGAACAGAATAATTTTTGAATACTACTGAACAACTAAATTATTTGAATCATACTGAACTGAATCAGTTTTGAGTCCTACTGAACAAAAATATTTGAATCATGCTTAACTGAATCCGTTTTGAATCCTACTGAGCTAAAATCTTTTAATCATTCTGAACTTAATCAGTTTTGAGTCCTACTGAAATAAAATATTTGAATCATACTGAACAGAATCAGTTTTAAATCCTACTGAACAGTCATACTGAACTGAATCAGTTGTAAATCCTTCTGAACAATCATACTGAACTGAATCAGTTTTTAATCCTACTGAACAATCATACTGAACTGAATCAGTTTTTAATCCTACTGAACAATCATACTGAACTGAATCAGTTATAAATCCTTCTGAACAATTATACTGAACTGAATCATTTTTGAATCCTACTGAGCTACATTTTTTTGACTTATAATGAACGGAATCAGTTTTGAATCCTACTGAACAATCATACTGAACCGAATCAGTTGTAAATCCTTCTGAACAGTCATACTGAACTGAATCAGCTTTGAATCCTACTGAGCTGAATTATTTGAATCATACTAAACTGAATCAGCTTTGAATCCTACTGAGCTGATCTATTTGAATCATACTGAACTGAATCAGTTTTGAATCTTACTGAGCTGAATTATTTGAATCATACTGAACTGAATCAGTTTTGAATCCTACTGAGCTGAATAGTTTGAATCATACTGAACTGAATCATTTTTAAATGAACTATAGCTACATCAGCATTCTATTCTCTCGTTTTGCCGGATACATCACAAACCTTTTGCCAATAAAGTACTATTTAAGACGGCGCACACGACAGATTGAGAACAGATTGGAGTTTTTCCTCGCAATGTGTTTTATCTGCAGTGTTGCGTAACTCCGTCTGTGTCCAGTGTTTGGTCAGGACTGTCTCTGGCCGAGTGTGTGTGATGAATGGCCAGCGCAGATGAAGGACACACACAGAAGTCCAGCAGTTTTCAGGTTTGCTCACTGATCTCCACATTGTGCTGTCAGCAGTGTTGTGAAGGCCCGGTCTCCTGTGAGCTTTCAGAAAGTCTTCCTCAAAGTTAAAGCCGACTCCTGACTTCTGCTTTGAATAGAGAAGCAGCTCAAACACATGTCAGCTCACTGAAGCGCGCAGTACAAAGTAGATTCACTTGTCTTCTCTGCGCAGAGTCAGTGTTGTGTGGATGTTGTGTTTCAGACGGGTGGTTAGTGGTTAGCACCGTCACATCACAGCAAGAAGGTTACTGGTTCGAGTCCCAGCTGGGTCACTTGGCATTTCTGTGTGGAGTTT
The DNA here is from genome assembly GCF_052040795.2 of Danio rerio. Classification (NCBI taxonomy): domain Eukaryota; kingdom Metazoa; phylum Chordata; class Actinopteri; order Cypriniformes; family Danionidae; genus Danio; species Danio rerio. Next base: position 56,237,832 of record NC_141034.1, on the reverse strand, counting down.
GCAGGTTCCCCCATGTTGGCGTGGGTTTCCTCCGGGTGCTCCGGTTTCCACCACAGTCCAAACACATTCGCTATAGAGGAATTGCTGAACTAAATTGTCCATAGTGTATGAGTGTAAATAAGTGTGTATGGGTGTTTCCCAGTACTGGGTTGCAGCTGGAAGGGCATCCGATGAAGTTCTATTGAAGTGAAACTGCTTCAGTCCAGTTTTCACAGATGAGGTTCAGTTCAGTGTAATGTAAATGTCACTGCTGAAAGCCCAAACACTGGAGAGCAAATCCTGCTTTTCATGTTTGAGTGGTGTTCAACAGAGAAAAGACATGTTTTACAGTCTTTTGATTACATTTTTTATTATAAATACAGTCAGTATTTTAAGATTGGCTGTTTGGCTACATTTTAAATATAATTTAAGGTCAATATTATTAACCTCCTCAAAAAAAAAAAAAAAAAAAAAATATATATATATTTCCCAGCGATGATTTGCAGCTGGAAAGGTATCCGCTGCATAAAACATATGTTGGATAAGTTGGCGGTTCATTCCGCTGTGGCAACGCCAAATTAATAGAGACTAAGCCGAAAAGGAAATGAATGAAGATATATATATATATATATATATATATATATATATATATATATATATATATATATATATATAAATATATTAGGGGTGTCACGATTTCGATTTTTAATCGAAATCGATCTAAATTTATGCTCAATTTCGATTATCGAATCTAAAAATAGAATCGTCGATGCTGCCACGCCCCCATGTCATGTCAGCTTGGCTTGCCAAGCAGGAAAAAAACAGGCTTGTTGAAGTGCTTGTTAAACTGCAGACGCAGGAGACCCGTCGACAGAGCTTAAACCCTCTTCTCTTTCAATGAAGTCGCCGGTGTGGAAGCATTTTGGATTTCCAGTGAGTTATGTTGACAACGTTCGTGTTGTCGACAAAAAAAACACAGTTTTGCAAGCTCTGCTATGTACGTATTACGTACGGTTAGTCCGATAGACAACACCGGCATCGCGATCCTCAGCCCGCCCCCGTTGCAAATCCGCTCGCGAAAAGTACACACTCAGGCCCTGTTTATACTGTCTTTGTTTTTAAATGGCATTTTAGAACGACAACGATTTGACATCCACAGTGGCGTGTAGCATTTCTGAGCAGCCCTCCTTCCTCTCTACCTCTGAAAATGCACATCATGTGACCACACAGACACACACACAGACGCACACACAGCCATGCGCTCGAGACAGCAGGTCCAGGCAGTCAGAGGACTGCTTCAATCTTTCACTCACTTGTACTTTGTCATTTTAGCGAACACCTCAGATACTGTTGGCTGGTTCCTGTTGGTTGTGCGTCTTTTTTACCGACGCCATTATAACGACACAGATCTCTGCCTATTCACGAGTCCCGCAGAAAAAGTGATTGACAGGTGGTAATTATGTGTGTATCTTGCCTTTATTCATTTACTGTATGATTTGTTTATGGGTAAAACAAAGACCATGCAGGTCAGGTAGTTTAATTGGTAGGCTACTAATAATTAATTGGTCAATTAATTAATGATTCATAATGGAAAATCGAATCGAATCGTGCCTTTAGAATCGAAAATGTAATCGAATCGAGGATTTGGAGGATCGTGACACCCTTAATATATATATATATATATATATATATATATATATATAGGCACACACACACACACATATACACGTTCGGCCACTATGTTAGGAACACCTGACTTGTACCAGGTTGGACCCCTTTTGCCTTCAGTACTGCCTTAATCCTTCGTGGCATAGATTCAACAAGCTACTGGAAATATTCCTCAGATATTTTGCTCCTTATTGAAATAATAGTATTATGCACAATATCATGTATTCTCCAGTTTTGGTGAGCCTGTGTGAATCGTAGCCTCAGTTTCTTGTTCTTAGCTGACAGGAGCGGCACCCGGTGTGCTCTTCTGCTGCTGTAGCCCATCTGCCTCAAGGTTGGACGTGTTGTGTGTTCAGAGATGCTCTTCTGGAGACCTCGGTTGTAACCATTGTTTACATCGTTGCTACAGCATACCGTTAACGCTAGACACTGAACATGTCATGATCAATTTTAACTAATAAAAACACTCACAGGTTGTAGCTCACAGCTTCTGCTTTGAGGAGATTTTAGCCGAATCCAGCACTTAACTGGGAGAGATTCTGGAGCTGTTTTGTCAAATCATGCTTGCTGTGTATTTTATAATTCTCTGGAACATAATTAATATTGAACTAAAGGCACTTCTGTGTTTGTGTCATGTCCTTTGGAAGCCAAAATACAGAAACAGACAAAACTCTGTGGAAACAGCCGAGTTTAGACGCATTTTTAGCTTCATCTCTGCTATATCGTTACAGCGCCTCTGGCCACGACCCTTACCTGCGCAGTAAACAAACCTGTGCAGGGCTCGAAATTAACTTTTTTTACTTGGTGGCACCCAACTTCAAAAATTTAGGAGCACCAGAAAAAATTTAGGAGCACCCACCAAAAATGATTGAGCACCGCTGCAAATTGCATTTTAAGGGATTTATTATATTTTAAAACGACATCAATTAGGACTAACAAAAACCAGAAACAACTACAACTAATGCTGAGATGACATTGATATTTGTGTGCAATAATTCCAAAATGAATGTCTAATAATTATAAAATATTAATGATGATGAAAATGACAATAATAGTAAAAATGAATTACATTTCTTATCATCATGCTGCCTTGAATGTGTTTGAATGTAGGTTATCTGCTATAAAAAGTCTTTTACTTTATGAAAAATAAATGTATAGTTTGCATCAAACAAAAATGAAGCATTGCAGTAAGAAATATTGATTTTGTACTTCTGTTTTTATATGCATGTCAATTTAATAAATAATATTTCTGCTACAAAACAAACAAAAGATTATAATAAATAATTAAATTCAAGGCTGAAAGCTGCAAAACAGTCATCAGTAACTAAATAAAAAAGTATATATATATATATACACACCTCAAGAACGAATAGACAAAAGAAAGTAAGTAAAGTCTCACTTCTATCATTCTTTAAAAGTTTTGGTTTCAGTTTGTGTCAATTTAACTGTTCAGTCTGAGCTGATTTTCTTTTTTCTGTGTTAGTGGAAAAGCAGGCGAGTCAGCCGACCCAATTTATGAGCAGGATTCTTGCGATGAGCACCGGCGCAATACCGCTGTTTGTTATGATGAGCCGCAGTTTCAGTGTAAACTTAGTAAAGGCGAGCTTCTTTGGCGATGATATGTACAGTATTAGATTTGACTATTAGCGGACATTTGCGCTGAACACGCAGTGAATGCAGCGCATCGAGATTCGGGCACCTTCTCCGAAAAGCACGTACTCGATTGATTTCAGCAGGCGGATCAATATTCACCACATGTCATGATCGCTTTCATCTGCGCCTCAACTTTAGGTGGGGTTGGCAAACCTGTGTGCTTTAAGTTTTCGCTCTTCAGCCGTTTGCATTTCCCGTGGTCATAAAAGCTCCTTCCCCATCATCTGACAGCGGAATACCTTGAGTGATTGACAGCTAATATGAACCAATATATCGGCAGGGAAGAGCGATTCAGCACGTTTTTAGAAAAAATAAAAACAGGTCGCACTACAACCATTATCTGCAGTCGAACTAATGCTCCCAAATATATCATGAGGTTGCATAGATAAATTTTTGGGCGCATATGCGACCAAAATGGTCGCAATTTCGAGCCCTGCTGTGTGATGTCACAGGGGGCGGAAGTATTTTTTGTAGTCCCCAAAATTCGTTCATTGTAGGCTTTGCTAACTCTGCAAAAACCAAGGTCTCCCTTTGCATTGAACTTAGAACTTTTGACATTCAGAGATGTTGCTTATGTCCACACAGCTACATTACACATCAACTACAGCTTAACATATGATATCATAGTGGACCACCCCTTTAACTTGTGCGTTTTATTTCATGACAGTGAAATGATCCACGTGTTTATGTAGGGTGAGAATTAGTTTAGACGTTTTCCTAATGAGATTCCTCCACAATATCCGTCTGTCGTCTATGCTGTCGATATGTGAGGATGTCAGCGTCTTGATGCTGTTCCTGCCCTCAGCTTTTATCGGTTCCTCGAGCTCATGGTAGGATGTTTTAGTGTGTAAATATCAGGTTGTGGACAGCTCTGGTATCTGTCTGCTGCTGCGTCTCCTTCTGTCCTGAAATGAAGAATAATGCTGCCAATGATCCGTCCTTCCTCTCCAGTGTATCAGTGTCCGCTATCGATCCGCTCGGGGAGTCTATTGGTTCTCATTACCTGTCGCCAGTAACTTATCTCAATTGGGTTCCTCTGGCCAGTTCAAAGCTGCCACACACACACACACACACACACATACACTAACACACACACACAAACAAACACACATGCACACACACACACACACACATTCACATACACAACACGTAAATATGTACTTGAACATACACACACTTTAACATTCACACATGCACGCACACACGCACACTTTACACATGCACACACACAGAAATATGCACTTGAACACACACACACACACACATATGCACTTGAACACACAAACACATGCTCTTTCACATGATCATTCACACATAAACACACACATGCACTTAAACACACACACTCACACACACACACACACACACACACACACACAACACGTAAATATGCTCTTGAACATAGACACACTTTAACATTCACATATGCGCATTTACACACACACGCACACACACACACACGCACTTAAACATACACTATCATTTACACATGCACACACACAGAAATATGCACTTTTAAACACACACACACACACATATATATGCACTTGAACACACACACTAAAACATACACACACACTTAAACATACACACACTATCATTTACATATGCACACACACAGAAATAAGCACTTGAACACACACACATATGCACTTGAACACACACACGCTCTTGAACATACACACACACTTTATCATTCACACATAAACACACACATGCACTTAAACACACACACACACACAAACTCACACACACGCACACACTCACACACACACACACAACACGTAAATATGCACTTGAACATACACACACTTTAACATTCACATATGCATGTTTACACACACACACACACACACAAACACTTAAACATACACACACTATCATTTACACATGCACACACACACAGAAATATGCACTTTTAAACACACCCACACACACACACACACACACACACATATATGCACTTGAACACACAAACACTAAAACACACACACACACACTTAAACATACACACACTATCATTTACACATGCACACACATAGAAATAAGCACTTTTACACACACACACACACACACACACACACACATATATGCACTTGAACACACACACACTAAAACATACACACACACATAAACATACACACACTATCATTTACACATGCACACACACAGAAATAATCACTTGAACCCACACACACATATGTACTTGAACACACACACACACACACAAATATGCACTTGAATATGCACACATCCAGCATGTGATTGGAGCTCGAATGCCAAACTGGAGTTTGTGTGTGTGTGTATGTGTGTGTGTGTGTGTGTGTGTGTGTGTGTGTGTGTGTGTGTGTGTGTGTGTGTGTGTGTGTGTGTGTGTGTGTATACATAAATGTACAGCAAGCGAGTGTATATGTGTAAACATATGTTTCTGTGTGTGTGTGTGTGTGTGTGTGTGTGTGTGTGTGTGTGTGTGTGTGTGTGTGTGTGTGTGTGTGTGTGTGTGTGCAATTCAACACATTGTACGGACCAAATAGTAACATAATATTGCAAGTTTGGACCTTATGGGGACATCTTAATTTGTTGGTCCCCATGAGGAACACAGCTCATAAATTACACAGAATTAAGGATTTTAGAAAAGTAAAAGTGCAGAATAGTGCAGAATTTTTGTGCTTGAATAAAAAAAAAATAAAAAAGGAAGGAATCTTTCTATATATACAGTTCTTATCACTCGAGAGAGAGAGATGTAAGCATCAAATGTGTGTGTGCTGAACAGCGTACACACACACACACGCCTGATAAAGCAATGATATTACTGGGAGCATCATCCTTTAGGGAGCACACACTCAACACACACACACACACACACACACACATATCCGCAGCTCTTCAGAAAAGCCAAACAGCCTCCTCCTGTCATAATCCGGCATGCGATCGGCGCTCGGGATGCCAAACAGGAGCGTGTGTTTTGATATTTGTTTGAGCGTTAAGTGAGTTTGCAGCGAACACAAAGCTCAGTCTGTCATGCGGCCGATCAGGAATCTTCATGCACTATTAGTCTGTCAGCTCTTTCTCTTCTCTCCCTGCGGATCTGCTATTTATAAAGCAGCGAGAGCCGAGCAGGTGCAGATCTGCATCACAAATCATCATCTTACCTGATTGCTGACAGTTCGACTCGACTGACACGCAGAATAAGGCACAGAGGCGCATCTTTTTTTACATTTCTCAATAAACGCCCACCATCATCCACATACGCTCTCGTACTGTATATCTGATTTCGTTTTAATCTCTCATAAAAGACTGGTAATGCTAGAGCAGTGGAACTTTTCCCATGTAGAAGTCTGATATTTGGTGATGCTAATTACATACAGTCACATGTTGGGCAAGCTGCTTGAAAAATGTAGTGAGCTAAGCTATTAGCCACTCTATTTAAAATGTAGCTTAGCTACACTAAAAGCTACACTCTGGGAAATGTAGCAAGCTAAGCTAAAAGCAACTTGGTAAAAGCAACTTAGCTACATCTAAAGTATTTTCTTTTTTAAAATCGAAGCAACTTAAACCCAAGTCGATCATATCTTAGTGATCAGTAAAACTGGAAACAGCTGAGGCAGAATTGTTCAGTTCAGTTATTATAACAGAAACAAATTAAATTAGGTTATATAACTGCATAAACCAAACAATCCAATCAAACCAGGTTACACATTTAGAATGCTATAGTAATTTATATTAAATGAAAATATTGAGGAATTATATTGTATATATATATTTAACACTCTTTGTTAAAATTAGTAACTATCGTAAACTAATAGTATACTTAGTCTACTTAGTATAGTAAACTTTAACCTCTAACCTTTACTACAGTAAACTATGTACAGTTGAAGTCAGAATTATTAGCCCCCCTGTATAATTAGACCGCTTGTTTATTTTTCCCCCAATTTCTGTTAAACAGAGAGAAGATTTCTTCAACACATTTATAATCATGATAGTTTTAATAACTCATCTCTAATAACTGATTTATTTTATCTTTGTCATGATGACAGTAAATAATATTTGACTAGATATTCTTTAAGACACTTCTACACAGCTTAAAGTGACATTTAAAGGCTTCACTAGGTTAATTAGGCAGGTTAGGGTAATTAGGCAAATTATTGTATAACAGTGGTTTGTTCTGTAGATTATCGAGAAAAATATAGCTTAAAGGGGCTAATAATTTTGTCCCTAAAATGGTGTTTAAAAAATTAAAAGCTGCTTTTAATCTAGCCAAAATAAAACAAGTACGACTTTCGCCAGAAGAAAAAATATTATCAGACATACTGTGAAAATTTCCTTGCTCTGTTAAACATCATTTGCAAAATATTTTAAAAAGAAGAAAAAAATCAAAGGGGAATAATTCTAACTTCAACTGTAAATGTATTTTATTTTATCTTTGCCATGATGACAGTAAATAATATTTTACTAGATATTATTCAAGACACTTCTATACAGCTTAAAGTGACATTTAAAGGCTTAACTAGATTAATTAGGTTACTAGGCAGGTTACTGTAATTAGGCAAGTCATTATATAACGATGGTTTGTGCTGTAGACTATCAGAAAACTATATAGCTTAAAGGGGCTAATAATATTGACCTTAAAATGGTGTTTAATTTATTTTTTTTTAATTCAAAAAAATAAAAACTATTCAGCTTTTATTCTAGCTGAAAAAAAAACATGTAAGATTTTTTTCCAGAATAGAAAATATTTTCAGACATACTGTGAAAATGTCCTTGCTCCGTTAAACATCATTTAGGAAATATTTAAAATATAAAAATAAAAAAAATCAAAGAGGGGCAAATAACTCTGACTTCAAGTGTGTGTGTGTGTGTGTGTGTGTGTGTGTGTGTGTGCGTGCGTGCGTGCGTGCGTGTGTGTGTGTGTGTATATATATATATATATATATATATATATATATATATATATATATATATATATATATTTTATTATTATTTTTTTTCCACAGTATTTTCTTTATTTTTTTTTTCCTCTGGAGAAAGTCTTATTTGTTTTATTTTGGCTAGAATAAAAACATTTTTTTGTTGTTGTTTTTTACCACCATTTTAAGGTCAAAATTATTATTCAGAGGTTGAATTACAGGAATTTAAGTTTAAGTGAATTTCTGTAATTTAATGTCCAATATTTACCAGTAATTTTTTTGTATTTTAACGGCCTTTATTTTACTTTTTGTTTTTTTCGGTACCCCAGCTGCCGAAAATAATCCGTAAAATTGCAATAATTTTTACAGTCTGTTTATATGTAGTAAAAGTACCACAACAAATTAATTCAAGTACTTCACTATTGTGTTTTTACTTTAAATTACTAAAGTATTTTTTCGTATGTAGATGCACTTGGGCACATTTGCATTTTTTAAAATTTTAAAATCGACTCACAAAAGACATTTGAACGTCAACTCAGCGTTAACAATAGCACAGCATCAGAATTACTGTTATTGCATCATAGACACGAGGAATCCTGCTTCAGAAACAACTCCTCTCCCTCAGTCATCTTTCCATCAAGCAAGTTTCTCTAGCCTAATTGGTTTGCGACATCACTGAGCAGAACGAGAGGTGGCAGTAACACACCAAAAAGTTGTTGACCGCCGTAAAACTGGAAGAAGAAATCATCATTCTCGCTATCATATGGATTTACTTTCATCGGCTTGAAACAGGCCTCAAAGCTCTGTGAATGACGAGGCTTCACTTACTGATCCGCGATCTGTAAATGTAGCTTGTGTGGACACTACTGCGCTACTTGACTAAAAAATAGCTTTGCTACTGAAAAGCTATCTGAATTATAAAGTAGCGCCGCTACCGCCACGCCACTGAGAAATGAAGTTAAGCTGGTAGCACCACTACTTATAGCCACTCTACTGCCTAACACTGGTTACAAATATTCGCCCCCCTGTGAATTTATTTCCTTTTCCAAATATTTCCCAAATGATGTTCAACAGATTCAGGATTTTCAAAGTATTTCCTATAATATTGTTTTCTTCTGTAGAAAGTCTTTTTTTCCTTTTTTTTGCCAGACTAAAAGCAGTTTTTAATTTTGACCAGAACAATTTCAAGGTCAATAATAGATTAGCGATGTCCCGATCAGGTTTTTTTAACTTTCAAATCTGAGTGATTTGATTTTGAGTATCTACTGATACTGAAACCCGATCCAATACTTCAATAGTACATAAAAAAAAATACCTATAGAAAAGCGAAGAAACAGATCCAGCTGGTGTCAATCCATTGTGTGGTAAGGCTTAGTAAAGACACGGGAGCTATGGACGAACTCCATATGTCTGTGGTGAACGAAACATGGGGTACGTCTTATAACAGGCAGGGCGGACTTAACTAATAAGCGTGTCATGTATAATCTTAATCTAAATATGGCCTAGTGTGTCATATATGTAATTTGCACACTGTATATAGCCATATATCTGATCTCGCTATGGGTTTATACATTGTTCAGCTCTTACGCAGATGGTTGCAGGAAACAAGTTTCCAATCAGAGACAGAGGAAGAAGGCGGAGCAGCAACAGATGTCAATCAAATTAACAGCTGTTGCCCTTAGTTACAGTTGCCATCTGTGTCAAGCTTTCCTATTAACAGCAGTTCAGCTTTGAGAAATATGAGTGAATGCAATCTGAATTAACAGTGAATTAATCAGCTTGACAAACAGCCATCCATATGCTGTATCACAAATTAGACAGAGAATTGCATGATTTTTTTGTCACGATCACAGCATTTATTTCAATTTTTGAATTATCACTTTATTTAAAAATATTTAATATGAGAATTATTATACTAAGATAATATGCACATTATTTCTGTCATTATAATAGATTAAACACTCTGATGACGATGATGATGATGATGATGATGACGATGTGCACTTTTTCTTTTGGTCAATCAAGGGAGCCATAATAAAAGCCATTGCAGTTCATTTATTTAAACATTTTATGAGAAGAAATTAAAGATGGTAGTTCTATTAAATTAAAAGATTATATTTAAAGAGCCCATATTATACATGAAATAGGGTCATATCTGGGTTGTTAAGGTCTCCAACAACAGTCTAATATGCATGCAAGGTCAAAAAACACTTTCATGGTCTTATAATCTGCATTTATTTTTACCTAATTATCTCAGCGACTGCTGTATGAATCGTTCAGTGATTCATTTGTTCCCAAACCCCTCCTTAGCGCGAAGCTAATCTGCGCTGATTGGACCGATGACAGTCTGTCGCGATTGGTCGACTGCCTTCAGTCAGAGAGTGAAATGCCAAACAGCTAATCAGCAATATAAAAGTAGTCACAGTTTATACACGCTCAATAGTGTAGGCGTGGATTTTAGCTGCCAGTGGGTCAATGTAAACACAGACGATGGACTTGAAAATTCAGACGACTGACTATTTTATTGAGCAAAAACTCCAAAAACTGTCGAGGAGATCTTATAGCTTGTCTCACTCTGCTCTTTTCACAGACACAGACACACACACACACACACACACACATTGCCCTCGTCCTTGCGCGCGGACGCATACACACACAAAAACACACACACACACCTTCGGATGACAACGCGCGTGCACACAAACACACACACATACCTCCGAACGACAGCGCACACACACACCCATGCACACACTACCCTCGTCCACGGAGCTCCGTAAACAAAGCAGCACGCGTCGAGTATTTAACGTGGCTTTGCACGCGATAAGAGAATAAAGCGAGTTACCTGAGTAACCTGATACAGTACACGCGGTTACAAGTAACAAATTACAACTAAATAGTTTTGCAAGCTAGAGTCAACGAGGCAACAACTTTAATCACACCTACTTACACTTGAGAAATGGAGGAAGAAACTAATCCTGACATGTCCATCAGTAAGTTACTCTTTACTGATCCTTCCTTTAACAAACGCTGATGAAGTATTCTTTGTAGCATGTAGTTTCCAGAAGTTTCCAGTTGTTTCCAACTGCTTGGTTATAATGCTGAGGTTTCATCTTTGGGTAGAGACTCGATAATATCCATCTGCAGTGTGACTTCAATCGACCGGCATGTTTGTGTGTGTGTGTTTGTGTGTGTGTGTGGGTTTCTGTGTTAGAGGGCGGGGCCTCAGGTTTGAAATCTCCGGGTTTGCGCGTGCACGTGAATAACTTGGTTTCGTTCGTACGTCATGGCGAAACACCTAATGACTCGGTATCAAGGCGACTCGTTTGAAGCACTATGAGTCGACTCTTTTATAGATGAATCAACAGTTTTAAACACTGTACTCTAACAGATTTAAGCCTTAGCTGGATACTTCACTTCACTTAGAGCTGTGTTACACACATATATTATATATATTTATATATATATATATATATATATATATATATATATATATATATATATAAACGTTTCTAGTTTTCTAGTTCTAACCTATTTAAAAATAACAAACTAATAAATAAAATAAAAACAAAAAATTCCTGACATGAATCATGTTTTCCTATCCATTTCTACGGGCAATTTTTCTAGGAAATCTATTTAAAATTAAAGTAATGAAATAAAATAAGAACAAGAAATTCCTGACAAGAATAATTTTATCAGCTCTATTTCTAAGGGCAACTTTTCTTTGAAACCTTTTTAAAAATAAAATTAAATGAATACTAGGAATTCCTGATTCTGTGGACTTGCAATGCTTTGATAATCACATTAAAGCTTTTTGCACTCTCAAACACTAAACCAAAAGAAAGCTGCAGAGTAACGCCAGGTTTTACTCACATTTGGCGCCTGGCGAGTGTTCATTTCAGGCCTGTTTATCTCAGCCGTCCCCTTTGGGCTTAGTTACAAGTGCATGTTTGGCACGGCACAATAAAATGCTGATTTAAAGACATAAATATGGATCCACTTTAAAGCATAAAACGCAATGACAAAACCGTCACCCATCACTCATTGTGCTTCAAAAAGACACACATCCATGAGTCTTTTACACTGGACACCATCCAATTATGAAGATATCCAGCACCAGAGGACATTACATGCCATTTTGTACGCATTTTCTCTTTCCTGAAACACATTTGCTTCTTTATGATATTTGGAAGTCATTATAATAGTCATTAATATGTTCATTCATTTATTGCCATTGTAGTTCATTTCATTATGAGAAGAAATTAACGATGGTAGTAAACAATTTTCAAATTTCTTACAGGAAATGAAATGATATTTAATAACTTCATTCATTTTCTTTTCGGCTTAGTCCCTTTATTAATCAGGGGTCGCCACAGGGGAATGAACCGCCAATTTATCCAGCATATGTTTTACACAGTGGATGCCCTTGCAGCTGACACCCATCACTGGGAAACACCCATACTCATTCACTCTCTAAGTGAAGTTTCACAAATTAATTTTGAAAGGAGCATGTGATATGATTGATTGCAGCTGGTCTCTCATCTGTAATCAGTAGTAAGCCAATCGGATCGTTCCGCACTCACTATATATAGCCTGACTAACATTACTCCCTCATCTTTGTTTTTTTTTTTTTTTTTGAAGAATCCCCCCATCCACCTCACCAGGGGGAGCTCTCGAGAACTACCTGATCTCGTACACCCTCACATGCTCATTGACCAGGTGGGAACCCTGGGCTCAATTATCTCTGGGCTCAGGGTTCTCTCCCGGGACAGCATGCCAAACCTGATATCATTAAAGAGCAATATCTAGGGGTGGTTTCACACCTGCCTTATTTAGTTAGATTGAATCGCACTAGAGTTCGTTTCCCCTTTTGGTGCGGTTCGTTTAGGCAGGTGAGAATGCAGCAATCGTACTCGAGTGCGCACCAAAAGCGGACCAAATAAGCGTACCGAGACCTGCTTGAAGAGGTGGTCTCGCTACGCTTTCAAACGAACCCTGGAGCAGTTCGTTTGTGGTGAGAATATGATCCGAACTAAAACAGGTCCAACTGCGAAAAGTACTGCGCGTTTTGGACTAATTCAGCTGCCGTAGGCCGATGCGCTGTGCATTATGGGATATGGAGGAAAAATAGAGAGAGAGAGAGAGGGGAAAACATTACCTGCTGGATCGTTGGTAATATTTCCGCAAGATGAGCATGTCGCAGTTTAGCTAAATTAATTCACGCCTCCTCCTGAAGTGATGAGCGATGCATTATAACCCTGTTTTCCAGCCGCGGCCGCGCTTCATTCTCAAAATGTGTAGTTTGTCTAAAGCAGAAATACAATCAGTCAGCGCAGTTGTGCCTTCAGAGTAAAAGTGACATTTTGTGTCCGGTTTTGTTTACCTGCGGGAGTTCATAGGCATTTTCCCACAAGTGAATTCTGACCAATCAATAAGCAGTTTAGGAAATATGTTCAACAACATCTGGCCAATGAGAGATGTGGATTTTGTCAGATGACTGCATTTTGGTTCGTTTCAACTGGTTCGGACCAAAGCCAGCAGTGTGGTGTGAAAACCACCCAAAGACGGCAGAAAATGCAACAATGTATCATTTATTACCCTTGGTGCAGACCAAATGAAGCGAACTACAGATGTGAAAGCACCCTCAGTGTGAACTCTTGAAGGACAGTTTAGCTTACTCAGTTCCCCTATACCGCATGTGTTTGGACTGTGGGGGAAACCGGAGCACCCGGAGGAAACCCACGCCAACATGGGGAGAACATGCTGACTCCACACAGAAACGCCAACTGACCCAGCCAGGACTCGAAAAAATATTTACCAATACATGTTCAAAGGTTTCATCACGTGATTCATGATTAAATTAAATTTAGTACAATTTCATTTGAATAAAAGAAAAGAAAAGAAAAATAATTATTCCTGATTCTGTAGAATTAAAGTGATTTGAACAATTATAATATACACTTATAAATAAAATTAAATAAAAAATGTTTAAAAAATATAATACAAACATTTAATAATAACAGAAAATAAAACCATCCAATTAAGAACATTTATTTTGAATGTAAAAACATTCATATTTATTTGCAAACAATTTTTATTTTATTTATTTATTTATTTATTTATTTATTTATTTATAATAATAAGTATGTACTATTGAATTTAATTTAACAGAAATAAGAGTTTACTTTTTATTTTGTTTTAATTAAATAAAATGTTATTAAATTAAGTATTGGAGAAAAATGTCCACAGGATGGCGTAGAAAATAAGATATGATGTCTTCAGGGTTGGTGCTGGTAACATTTTTAATTGGACAAGTTTACTTTAATTAACCAATAATTGTATTTTATTTGTAAACAATTTTTATTTGATTAATTGAATCTTATTTTTCTTTAAATAAAAAAAAAAATCATTCATTTATTTATATTTGGCTTAGTCCCTATTTGTATTTATTTATTATTTTAATTTAGTAATGAAATAAAATCGTTCAATTAAAAATATTTCCAGCACTAAACCTGAATAAAATAAAATAATAAAAAAAATGTGGTGACCACAGATTGATTAAGGGACTAAGCTGAAAAGAAAATGAATAAATTAATGAAGTTAGCGGTTCATTCTGCTGTGGTGACCGCTGATTAGTGAAGGGACTAAGCTGAAAAGAAAATTAATGAATGAATGAAGTTGGCGGTTCATTCTGCTGTGCAACCACAGATGAATAAAGAAACTAAGCCAAAGGAAAATGAATGAATGAATGAATGAATGAATGAATGAATGAATAATAAAATAAAACCATCCTATTATGAATATTTTCAGCACCAACCCTGACATCACATCCCATTTTCTATGCCCTACTGTGAACATTTTCCCCAATCCTGAAACCCATTTCCTCCTTTCTGCTATTTTAATTGTGCAGTAAACAGCTCTGAGGGCTCTCCACAGCATCAATCTTCATCTCCCACCACAAAAAGCAGCAGATCTTAATGGTACACTATTGATAATCCATTGGACTTCTAGTGCAGACTGAGGAAAAATAAATGGCGGACTCGCGACCACAGGCATGTTGTTAGTCCAGATTGCCTTCTGTGCAACAACAAGGGCATTGCTCTTGATCAAAAAGTAATTACTCACTAGCTGCAAGCTACAAGCTGAGCTCAGATGCATTGTGGGTTTTCATCGTCCAGCAGAGTCTCTGCTGTGCCTCACGTTTGCTCTCAATGCAGAAGATTTGGGCCACAGCGGGTCAGCCAATTAAGAAGGCCACAAACACACCTGAATAACAGCTTTAATGCTGGAGGAAAGCACTTCAACAACACAAGCTTGGCATCGAAAAGACATCAAAAATAGGTCTTTTTTACAGACGGTCGAAGGCACATCCGGTAGAGCAATAGTTACATATCTTATCTTCTATTGTCCAGTTTTGGTGAGCCTGTGTGAATTGTAGCCTCAGTTTCCTGTTCTTAGCTGACAGGAGCGGCACCCGGTGTGGTCTTCTGCTGCTGTAGCCCATCCGCCTCAAGGTTGGACGTGTTGTGTGTTCAGAGATGCTCTTCTGCAGACCTCGGTTTTAGCGAGTGTTTATTTGAGTTACTGTTGTCTTTCTATCAGCCGGAACCAGTCTGGCCATTCTCCTCTGACCTCTGGTATCAGCAAGGCATTGGCTTGACCATTGATCTTGACCATGTCTACATGCCTAAATGCATTGAGCTGCTGCCATGCGATTGGCTGATTAAAAATTTGCATTAACAAGCAGTTGGACAGGTGTACCTAAAAAAGTGGCCTGTTAGTGTAAATCAAAATGAACTATATTTATTCAAAGATATTAGGAAATATGCAATTCTGTTTAAAATTCTAATAATTTTACTGATAAATGTATTGGGGTGGTTTTAAAGATAGTGGCAAAGAAAAAAAAAAAAGAGTTCAGATCACAATTAATGAGTGTTTTATGGTCAAACTGTGATAAAAAGAGTCTTTTAATGTCATCTTCTCGTGTTCTAAATATGCCAGACACATTTTTATTTTTTTGCCCAATAAAGGATTGCTGCACTCAGTGACATTTTAGCTGCTGTCGCCTGCATAACCCCATACGTGCTTCTATAAGTCTCAAGTAAAACATTTATGTCAGTCAAACTAAACTAAAGCAGAAAGTATTCTTTACAAGCACTTACTGTCGCAGTCGTGTAACTTGTATACAGGACAAAACGACAGACCTGCACACCATGATTTCCTATAATTATGAAGAAGCCTGCAATCAGATTTCAAAAAATGTGATTTTTACTCAAAGCTCTCAGCATTTTAGTCAGCAATTTACACCAGCTACTTTCTGAATGGTTTTTGGTTCGTGACATGCCATTTGATTGTTAAAGTTAAATGTTAAAGAGTCTGTGTTATGCTTTTTTTTGGGATATTAGTTATATGATATTCTTGTTACATTATTCATTCATTCATTTTCTTGTCGGCTTAGTCCCTTTATTAATCTGGGGTTGCCACAGCGGAATGAACCGCCAACTTATCCAGCAAGTTTTTACACAGCGGATGCCCTTCCAGCCACAACCCATCTTTGGAAATCATCCACACACACACACATTCACACACACTCATACACTACGGACAATTTAGCCTACCCAATTCACCTGTACCGCATGTCTTTGGACTGTGGGGGAAACTGGAGCACTCGGAGGAAACCCATGTGAATGCAGGGAGAACATGTAAACTCACACAGAAACGCCAACTAAGCCGAGGTTCGAACCTTCGACCCAGTGACCTTCTTGCTGTTAGGCGACAGCACTACCTACTGCGCCACTGCCTCACCCCTTGTTATATTATATGATATTATTTTGTAGAGTGTAATGTAGCTGTGAATGTTAAAAGGTCAGTAAAGTTTCATCTTTTTTTATGTAGCTCATTTAATCTCATTCAGCTCATATAAACACCCGGTATTGAAATATTTTTGCTTTGATTGGATTGAACAAAATGTAAACCAGTTGTAAAAATGTCTCCCTTGAGAAAGTGAACCTAAATCAGCATAATGCCAGTCTGTAGTTTACATTGGCTCTCTGTTTTTGGGGGTTGATTTGTTTCCTGCTGCCAAAGCAAATCCACTTTGCTGCATTTACAAAGCACAAAGAACTGATACTGTAAAACTGGCAGCATCATTACAGTTTACATTTACTAGTGCTGAGAATCTGATTGTAATGGGGGTTTGGCTTTATTCAGCCACAGCAGACTGTAAACAGTCAAAGTACAGTAGTGGGAGCGGTCAAAAAAGCCAGCTGACCAATCACAACAGAATACAGTCATTTGACCAATCAGAGCAGACTAAAGCCATCAGAGTAGAGTTATGTGACTAATCAGAGTACAGCCATGTCACTGATCAAAAACAGATCCATCTGACCAATCAGAACAGAATACAGCAATCTGATCAATCAGAGCAGAGTAAAGCTGACAAATGAAAGTAGAACAATGTAACAAAAGGACAGTCATGTGACCATTCAAAGCAAAGCCATCTGACCAATCACAACAAAATACATTGATCTGACCAATTGGAGGCATCAGACATTAATCAAAACAGAGTCATCTGACTGTTCTGAACAGATTAGAGCCATCTGGCCAATCAGAACAAACCTTCTGACCAATCTGAACAGAATAGAGCCATCTGACCAACCAGACTAGAGCTATGTAACCAATTAAAGTACAGTCATTTGACCAATCAAAACAGAGCCACCTCGCTAATCTTAACAGAATACAGCAATCTGACCAATAAGAGCACAGTAAAGACATCTGACCAATTAGAATAGAATACAGCCATCTGACCAGTCGAAGTACAGTCATGTGACAAATCAAAGCAAAGTCATCTGACCAATTACAGAAGAGTAGAGCCATCAAATTGAATCAGAGTAGAGTCAATTGAGTAATCAAAATAGAGCCATCTGGCCAATCAGAACAGAATAAAACCATCTGGCCAATCAGAGCAAAGCCATTCGATCAATCAGAGCAAAACCATCTGACCAATCAGACTAGAGCTCTTAACTAGAGATCATAACAGTATAGAGTCATCTGATGATTCAGAGCAGAGCCATCTGACCAATCAGAGCAAAGTAAAGGCATCTGACCAATCAGAGCAGAGTAAAGCCATTTGACCACTCAGAGTAGAGCTATATTACCAATCAAAACAGAAAATCTGACCAATCCGAACAGTATAAAGCCATTTGATGACTCAGAGCAGAGCCATATGACCAATCAGAGCAAAGTAGAGGCATCTGGCCAATCAGAGCAGAATAGAGCCATCTGACCAATCAGAGTAGAGCTGTTACCAATCAAAACAGAACATCTGACCAGTCAGAACAATATAGAGCTATTTAAGGACTCAGTGCAAAGCCATCTGACCAATCAGAGCATAGTAAAGGCATCTGACCAATCATAACAGTATAGAGCCATTTGATGACTCAGAGCAGAGCCATTAAAGCAAAGTAGAGTCATCTGACCAATCATAACAGTATACAGCAATTTGAGCAATCAGAGTAGAGTCAATTGACTAATCAAAACAGAGTGATCTGGCCAATCAAAGCAGAATAGAGCCATCTGACCAATCAGAGTAGAGTCAGTTGACTAATCAAAACAAAAGTAACTGGCCAATTAGAACAGAATAAATCCATCTGGCCAATTAGAGCAAAGCCATCTGACCAGTCAGACTAGAGCTCTTAACTAGAGATCATAACAGTATAGAGCCGACTGACCAACTGGAGCAAACTAAAGGCATCTGGCCAATCAGAGCAAAATAGAGCCATCTGACCAATCAGAGTAAAGTAGAGGCATCTGTTACCAATCAGAACAGAACATCTGACCAATCAGCACAATATAGAGCCATTTGATGACTCAGAGCAAAGCCATCTGACCAATCAGATAAAAGTAGAGGCATCTGACCAATCATAACAGAATACAGCTATCTGACCAATCAGAACAGTATATAGCCATTTGATGACTCATCTGACCATCTAACCAATCAGAGTACAGCTATTTGACCAATCAAAACAGAACCATCTGACCAATCAGAGCAAAGTAGAGGCATCTGGTCGTCTAACCAATCAGAGTACAGCTATCTGACCAATTAAAACAGAACCATCTGACCAATCAGAGCAAAGTAGAGGCATCTGGCCATCTAACCAATCAGAGAACAGTGATCTGACCAATCAAAACAGAACCATCTGACCATTCAGAGGAAAGTAGAGGCATCTGGCCATCTAACCAATCAGAGAACAGTGATCTGACCAATCAAAACAGAACCATCTGACCATTCAGAGGAAAGTAGAGGCATCTGGTCATCTAACCAATCAGAGTACAGTGATCTGACCAATCAAAACAGAACCATCTGACCAATCAGAGCAAAGCAGAGGCATCTGGCCATCTAACCAATCAGAGAACAGTGATCTGACCAATCAAAACAGAACCATCTGACCAATTAGAGCAGTATAGAGCCATCTGATGACACAGGGCAGATCCTTCTAACCAATCAGAGAAAAGTCGATCCATCTGACCAATCATAAAAGAACAGAGCCATCTGACCAATCAGAGTAGAGATTTGTGACCAATCAAAACAGAACCATCTGACCAATCAGCACAGTGTAGAGCCATCTGATGACTCAGACCAGAGCAATCTGACCAATCAGAGCCAAGTACTCTCTCAGAAAGGCGGAGTTAAAACATTCTTAAATTAAGCATTTCAGACAGGGAGAAAAGCAGTGGACATAATGAGTGTTGTTGACCTTGAATAGAAGTAAACCTGCTGTTGGAGAAAATGAGGAAGCTTATCTACTGTAGTTTGCGTGCGCTCTGCTACTAAATGCTCCCTTTACGAAGCGTTATCATAAATGTAGACACCCTAGCGGTTTCTGACTTGTCCAGACCCGATACTGCTGGCTGGATCACCTTGCCATCTGCTCCTGACGCCTCAACGCCAAACTCTCTGCCGCTCTGGAGCTCGCACAGGATGAAATACAATTCCCATTCAAGGGAAAGTTGCTAAAAATGCCTTATCAATTAGCCCCGGTGCTATTGATCGATGTCTAGCAGGTGGCAGGAGACGATTATGTTCATTTGGAGTCACACACACACACTGTCCTCGCTCTTCTGATGCTCATTACAACCCAGTGGATCAGGAGTAAATCTGTCCATTAAAGAGTGTTTCATCAGCGCTGAGCGTTTAGAAAGATCCTCTCAGATGTCTATATCTGTAATAGTCTTCATTTGGAGTCTGCAGTAAAAGTTAGTGCGATACATTATTGCGCACACTAGTGTTGCTGTCATTTCCACTGCAATTAAAATGCTTGTTGAGTCATAACATAACTTTTCAGACAATGTAATTAGAAGTAACTGACCAGCCTGATCTCACGAGAAAACGTTAGTATTTTACGTTTTGGCAGTTTAGTGGCTAATTCGTACAAATTCGTACGAGTTCAGTCGTATGAAATGGTACGATTTTAAAAAGGAGGTGTGGCACCTAAACCCAACCGTCATTGGGGGAGGAGCAAATCGTACTAAATTGTACAAATTAGATCGTACGAATTAGCCACTAAATGAAAACGTTACGAATTGCCGTGACATTGTGTTCAACTGACCCAACACCGACGCACATACACAGACTACCAATTTAAAAGTGAGGTAACGTTTTTACATTTATTTACTTGCATTACTTATGTTGTTCTGCTCAGAAACACTGTAAAAGCAAAATAATGTGATGAACAGTGTTGGATAAGTTACTTAATGTGGTGTATTTTTGAGGCTTGGTTGTGTTTATGTAACACCGCCGGTCCTATACCGCCCAACCCGCACAGAGCTGGGTTCGAACAGTCGACCTGCCACTTGGGAGTCGGGTGCTCTACCAAGGAGGCTAAAAACCATGGCCTCAAGCGACTGTCGCTAGAGCACCTTTAGAGGTCAGAGGAGTGAGGTTTACCGGCACAGCACACACTAGCTGGCCTCTGTTACATTTATAAAATGCAAAGCAATGTGTGCTCATGCTTCATTTGAAAAAAAACAAACAAAAAAAAAAACAAAGAACAAAACCATCTGACCAATTAGACTAGAGCTAGTAACCAATCAAAACAGAACCATCCGATCAATCAGAACAGTATGATGCCATTTGATGACTCAGAGCAGAGCAATCTGACCAATGAGAGCAAAGTAGAGGTATCTGACCAATCAGAGCAGAATAGAGCCATCTGACCAATCAGAGTAGAAGTATGTGACCAATCAAAACAGCACGATATGACCAATCATAACAGTATAGAGCCATAGTGGACCACCCTTTAAAAAGTATTAGATTACAAGTTACTGATTGCTACTGGAAAATTGTTATTTGTTTACATTACTAATTTTTTTTTTTACTTTGAAGTTACTTTTAAAACATTTAAAGGTCACACTTTATATTAAGTGGCCTTAACTAATATGTACTTTCACAGAAATTAATAGTTTGTTACAATGTACTTATTGTGTAGATACATGTATTTACTGTGTACTTATGCTTGATTAAATACATGTATGTAATTACATCTGTAATTAACTTCTGTAATTAACACTGCTGACCATCCCTTACACCTTAACCCACCCTTAAACCTACCCATGCCACCAAACCTGTCCATAACCCAACCTCTATCCCAACTCAAAAGCACCACGTGTTCTCAAATACATTAAACACACAGTAAGTACATTGTATTTATTTGTTGATGTATGTACACAGTAGTTAAGGACACTTAATATAAAGTGGGACCCATTTAAAATACATAAAAAATACAAAACAAGCCGCAGCTCTTTCATTAATTTAATAGTAATGTGTAATAATATTTTTTATTATTATTTTTAAGTAGGATTTGTTTCATTTCTTAATAAATAGCCTACTTTAAATAATGACCAATAATGATTTATATATGAGCTTAGAGGTGAGGCAGTGGCGCAGTAGGTAGTGCTGTTGCCTCACAGCAAGAAGGTCGCTGGGTCGCTGGTTCGATCCTCGGCTCAGCTGGCGTTTCTGTGTGGAGTTTGCATGTTCTCCCGGCCTTCGCGTGGGTTTCCTCCGGGTGCTCCGGTTTCCCCCACAGTCCAAACACATGCTGTACAGGTGAATTGGGTAGGCTAAATTGTCCGTAGTGTATGAGTGCGTGTGTGAATGTTTGTGTGGATGTTTCCCAGAGATGTGTTGCGGCTGGAAGGGCATCCACTGTGTAAAAACGTGCTGGATAAGTTGGCGGTTCATTCTGCTGTGGTGACCCCGGATTAATAAAGGGACTAAGGCGACAACACACGCAGCGATCTCAGATCAGTTCATCCAGACATTCTAATCTGATTTGTGAACTTCTTTGAAGAACCAAATTAGCGAGAGATCAGTTATCGAGATCAACAGATCCAGGATCTGCCAAATCATTTTCGATCATTTAAGCGAGGTATGACGAATGGACCCCTAGTTTAATCTGTTTGAGTTCCTCGTTTGTTTGTTTTGTTTGTTATGTTGCCACTTTGATTTTTGGATTTTTGTCACCGCCGCTGCACTGTCTCACAATAAAATCTGCAATTGGATCCTACACCTGTTTTTGTTCCTGTTTCAGTCCCGTACAGTGACACAAAAGTGTACTTAAAAGG
>NC_141034.1:56187500-56210000 GCF_052040795.2 Danio rerio | reverse complement strand
ATTTTGTATTTTTATTATCTATTATTTATAGATTTGTATTGTCTATTAATTTAACAAATTATTATTTTTTCAACATTGATATTTTGTTTATTTATTTAAACTAATTTGTGTATTGATCAGTTAAATAATTGATTTATTAATTATTTTTGTTGTTGTTTTAATTCACACTTGCAGAATTAAATAAAAAACATTTTCTTTGTATCCATTATTTCTAAATTATTATTGTTTATTTTTGTATTTATTTATTACAGCATGTAGATTTTATTTATTTAACTTTTATTTATTTGTGTATTGATTAATTAAACGGTTCATTCATTTTTCTTCAGCCCAGTCCCTTTATTCATCCGGGTTTGCCACAGTGGAATGAACCACCAACTATTCCAGCCCTTCAAGCTGCAACCCAGCACTGGGAAACACCCATAGACTCTCATTCACACTTATACACTACGTACAATTTAGTTTACCCGATTCCCCTAAAGCGCATGTGTTTGGACTGTGGGGGAAACCGGAGCACCCAGAGAAAATTCACGCCAACATGGGGAGAACATGCAAACTCCACATAGAAACACAAATTGACCCAGCCAGGGCTCAAACCAGCAGCCTTCTTGCTGCAACAGTGGTAACCACTGAGCCACCTGGCCACCCTGAAAACTGTTCATGAACAGATATTTCTTAACGTGTAGTTTCCCATCCCAGTCATTGATGTTGAGCTTCACATGTTTTCATGTTTGCTCTCACAGCACATCAAGCTCTCAACTGAAGGCCTTTCTCAGGTTACAGCCTTTAATTTAATATCCTGCACATAAAAGCTGACATAAAATCATAGTGTGGTCTCTGATGGCGCTTATAATCACTGTCGCTGGTTTTCATGTCACGGCTCATTTCAGGCCTGTGTGTATGTGTGTGCGTTCTCACGTTTGCGCACCGTCAGTGTTTTTTTTTCTGGTGTACCTGCGACTGTTTTTCACCTTGAGTCGGCATTGAGGCTGGATTGATCGGGTCACCGGCCTGAAATAATCCATAACAGAGCCTTGAACACTCGCAAATGGACACTTCAATCAAATTACTACCAGCAAAGAAAATAAGTGCAATCCTTGAGCCGAGCCTTGACCCAAAAACAATGGCTCCTTGAAGATTTAATGTGTCGCAGGATCTTATTATTGCAGGACAAGGATGATGTTTATGCACATTCAGAGCGTCTCAGGACATGCAGAAGCTTTTGTTTAGACTTTAAGAGATTTTATTAGTTATTTCTTTTTTGAGGTGTGTGATAATTGAGGTCTTTTGTTTTGTTTATTTGCCAATAATTCTGCTGTTATGTGCAATTATTTATTGATGAATAATGTATTTATAATATACTGTTTTGTTATTTTTAAATATATAATTCATTTATTTTTTTAACTTTGAACTTTTTTATTTTCTTAGTTTTATTAATAATATTTATTGTTTCACCTTTTTCCCCTTTATCTTATTATTGCAGGAAAACAAATGCACATTCAGAGCATTTCAGGACATGCAGCAGCTTTATTTTTGACTTTGAGAGTCTTTATGAGCAGTGTAATGAGTCTTATCTTATATTTGTTTTGTTTTTATTTGCTAATAATTCAAAATTATTTACTTAATTTAGTTTTATTTTAATAATTCACTTTTTTATTTACTTAATTGTATCATTAAAAATGTAATTCTGTTTTATTTACTTATTAAAAATGCATTCATTTATACATGTGATCATATTATAGTATTAGCTAGAATATAATTTTTTTGTTATTATTGATAGGAAATTACATTTTTGCATTACATTTAGACTTTGATTTTAAAGAGTCTGATCTTGTTTTAATAGCATAATAATAATAATAATAATAATAATAATAATATATATATATATATATATACGTTTTTAACATGTAACACCCTATTCAAAATGTTATTTATTTATGTTAATTTTTATTTTTTCTTAAATTTATTTTTTATTGTAATTAGTTTAACATCTTTAGCTAGCTTGAATAGTATTTCAATATTTCCTCTTTCATATCTTATTATTGCAGTAGAAAATGACATTCATGCACATTCAGAGTGTTTCAGGACATGATTTTATTCAGACTTTGAGTTTTTTATGAGCAGTGTAATGAGTTTAATCTTAATTTTTGTTTTGTTTCTTTGTTTTATTTGCTAATATTTCTGTTTTATTTAATTTATTTTGTTTGTTTAATTTTATTATTAAACATAATAATTCTGCTTTATTTGCTTATTAAATTGTTTTTATTATTATTTATACATGTAATATTTTTATAGTAGTTAGAATAGTATTTCTTTGTTATTATTGTTATTTTTATAATTATTTTTTAGTTGGTTTCACCTTTAATTGAGATAGGACATGTGGAGATTTTATAGACAGGAAAGTATTGCCATAGGAAACACATGCCAACACGGGGAGAACATGCAAACATGCTAACCAGTGAGCCACTGCGTCGCCCCTTAGTATTAGTTTTATTTGTTGGATTCTTTCTTTCTTTGCATTACATATTTTAATTTAAATATTAAGCTTATTTATTTATTTATTTATATGCATGTAATTTTATTGATACTCATAATAAAAGATGAGTCAGTTGTTTTGTAAAATTTACATATTATTACTTTTCATAATGTTTGGTATTTTATTGTTTTAATATTTATTTATTTTCTAATTTATTTATTAATTAACTTTTCCCTCATAATTTATTTAAGTACAGATTAAAAAAAAAAAAAAAACATTGAGAGGAATATGCAAATTTGATGATGCAGACTTGACCTCACGCTGACCTCATCATCATGGAGGCTCAGTAGTTTTGTCTATGTTTTAATGGTGTTTTTGGTTATTCATGGCTTTGTTTACTCCGTGGCGTTGGTGGTCTCAGAGCTCAGACGTCCAGAAGTGATAACAGTAATGAAAACAGCGGAAGGCAATGAAGGGGAGCGATATCTGTCTGCCATTACTCCACACAGTTCAAACTCTAATGTCTTTTAAATGTATGTGTAATTCAGCATTAATGATCAACATTAGCCAGTGTGTTCAGGTGAAGAAGAGACTCCTGGTTCAGACCCTCAGATTGAGTCTCCTGTAATCAGTGTGTGAATTATATGTGAATTATGCAAAACACAAAACTGTGAATGACCTTTTTTTAATAATGGGTATCAAGAAAATGGCATGTAGAAGCAAACAGTAAGTACGTAAGTAAATGATTGAATTAATGAATGAATGAATGAATGAATGAATAAGTAATGAATAAGAAATAACTTAAATAAATAAGTAATTAATTGAAATAAATTGAATAAATGAATCAATTGAATAAATGAATAAGTAAATAATAATTAATGAATGAGTAAGAAGTAAACAAATTAATGAGTAAATAAATGAATGAATGATTAGGTGAATGAATGAATGAATGAATAATGAATAAGAAATAACTTAAATAAATAAGTAATTGATTGAAATAAATTGAATAAATGAATCAATTGAATAAATGAATAAGTAAATAATAAGTAATGAATGAGTAAGAAGTAAACAAATTAATGAGTGAATGAATGAATGAATGAATGAATGAATGAATGAACGAATGAATGAACGAACTAACGAATGAATAAGTAAATAAAAAAATTAACAAATGAATAAGTAAAATAATAAGTATGAATAAGAAAAAAATTAATGAATGAGTAAATGAATGAATAAATAAGTGAATGAATTAATTAATGAATAAGTAAATAGATAAATGAATGAATGAATGAATGAATGAATGAATTAATGAATGAAATGTATGAATAAAAAATTAAATAGTAAGTAATGAATGAGAAGTAAATAAATAAATAAATAAATGAATGAATGAGTGAGTGAGCAAGTGAGTGAGTGAGTGAGTGAGTGAGTGAGTGAGTGAGTGAGTGAGTGAGTGAGTGAAAGAACGGATGTATAAGTTAATAGTAAGGAATGAGTGAGAAGTAAATAAATGAATAAATAAATAAGTGAATGAATGAATGAATGAATAAGTGAGTCAATGGTAAATGAATGGATAAATAATACGTAATGAATAAGAAGATATAAATAGATACAGAAATAAAGAAATAAATGAATGAATAAGTGAGTGAGTGAATAAGTAAATAGTAAGTAATGAATGAGTAAGAAGTAAACAAATTAATGAGTAAATAAATGAATGAATGATTAAGTGAGTGAATGAATAAATAAATGAATGAATGATTAAGTGAGTGAATGAATGAATGAATGAATGAATGAATGAATGAATGAATGAATGAATGAATGAATGAATGAATGAATGAATGAATGAATGAATGAATGAAAAAGAAAATAGTAAGTAATGAATGAGAAGTAAATAAATGAGTGAGTGAGTGAGTGAGTGAGTGAGTGAGTGAGTGAGTGAGTGAGTGAGTGAGTGAGTGAAAGACTGGGTGTATAAGTAAATAGTAAGAAATGAGTGAGAAGTAAATAAATTAATAAATAAATAAGTGAATGAATGAATGAATAAGTGAGTCAATTGAAAATAATTGGATAAGTAAATAATAAGTAATGAATAAGAAGTAAATAAATAATAAAAGAAGGAATGAATAAATGAGCAAATAGATACAGAAATAAAGAAATGAATGAATGAATGAGTGAGTGAATAAGTAAATAATAAGTAATGAATGAGTAATAAGTAAATAAATGAATACAAAAGTAAATGAATGAATGAATAAGTGAGTGAATAAGTAAATGAATGGATAAGTAAATAAGTATTGAATGAGTAAGAAGTAAATAAATGAATGAAAACATAATTGAATGAATGAATGAATGACCGAATGAATGAACGAACGAACGAACGAACAAATGAATGAATGAGTAAATAAACGAATGCATGAATAGGTAAATGATAAGTAATGAATGAGTAGATAAATAATAAATGAATAAATGAATAGATGAGTAAGTAAATAAAGAAATTAATGAATGAATAAGAAAGTAAATAATAAGTAACAAATGAGTAAGTAAATAAATGAATGAATGAATGAATGAATGAATGAATGAAAAAGTAAGTAAATAAAAAGTAATGAAAAAGTAAATACATAAATAAATGAATGGATGAATGAGCAAGTAAATAAGTAATGAATAAGAAGTAAATACATGAATGAATAAGTGAATAAATAAATGAATGAATAAGTTAATAATTAATAAGTAATTAATAAGTAAGGAATGAATGAATGAATGAATGAATGAATGAATGAATGAAAATGGATGAATGGATATATTATCTATTATTTTAATTATTCAAATTAATTTTTAAGACACAGATTAGAGCTGTGTCTATGAACTATGTCTTACTATTAAAAGGGCTGACCCACACACATCTTGTTTTGACAAACCTTCAGGGGCATCAAGTGTTAATAGAGTGTGGTCAAACCCCCCTGTTAGGAGCTACAGTATATGCATGCATAGGGACTTTTAATTGTGAATGTCAGTTAACTAGTATAAACTCGCTGCGTTTAGATCTGGTTTTTCTTTAAAATCAATGATCACGGCTTAATTGAGATATAATATAAAGTGTGTTTCACCCTTGACAAGAAGAACTGCGTTAAATTCCACTGTTATGCGCCATGTCTTTAAAATACACATATTCATTTTACCACAGTATTTTCCATGGCTGTTCTGCACTCACCTGCTGTTCCTCACAGAGCTTAATCGGCTTTTCATCTCATTTTGTGCTTGAACAACTAAACGAATGCTTTTAAGTCTATTTAACGGACTATCTTTCGATTAAATTACAATATCGATGTATAAAAGAAACTAGTCTAAAAATAGTCCCGTCAAAGTTTCACCAAAAGTTTATCAGTGGCCCAAAACACTTCCATGTATAATAGAGCGAATAACTGTCTGCAAATCCGTCTTTCTTCAGTCTTCATGTGGCCTGATTGAATTTCCAGGATCACAATGAACATCTACAGCTCCTGCCGGTGGAGGCTGCGGCTTTGATAAGCAAACGCCCCGCTGGAATTGAGGTCACGGCAGAAAAAACAAGAGCGAGTCCAAAAATCAAGTCTCTCGGCCTCAGTATCGACTCAACCGAGAACAAGAGCAGACGCTTCACAATAAAAGTCCTTCACGGAGTGATGGAAAACACCTTTGAGTGATGAGCCCGTTTGACAGCGTTTGTAGCTTCTTCAGTGTCAACAATATGAGGGTCACACCGTGTCCTAAAAACACACAAGATCTGTGTGCACGCCAAACGCGACACAAACATGTAGATAGCAGCCGCCCAGAAGCGCAGGATATTGCACAGCACTCCCGACGAAATGGTAAGGTTTATAATGCAATTAATACATATTAAACCAATTTAACATCATTGAAAGGACATGACGAGTGGGTGTTGGTTTGCACCGAGTCACAGTGCTAATGTTTATTTTTATTATAGTTGTTACAACCCCTTAATATTAACTATATTAATATTAATTAATATATTAATTAATATTAATATATTATATTAATTAATATTAATATATAGAATTGGTAATTGCAAAAAAATTCAAAAACTAATTGTGGCACAAAGTAAGGATGGACAGCAAGAATATGGGGAACAATAAGTGATTCATTTACAAAATGGTGAGGGTGGATCAGTGAGGGAGGTATTTACAATATATATACAAGGTTAACACAATAAACAATTAAATGTTAGAAAGACTGGCTATGGGTGGTGCTAAATAAAAAAACCAAACAGTCTTACTAATATTCACAACAAATCCCCTCTAATCTATTCTAACAAACAAAAGATATGAAAAAGAAATCTTTAACGTCAATGACGTCCCATCTAATCTACACTGACTAACAATTAGACCAAAAATACAAAGGTTGGCACACACCCTCTTACCTGGGGCCTCATGTATCAACGCTGCGTACGCACAAAAACTTTGCGTACGCCAGGTTTCACGCTCAGAATCGCTCACGTTTGGATTTACTAACGATGAACTGAACGTGGGAATGTGCGCAGCTTCACGGCAGCTTTCTGGCTGGCGTACGCACATTTTTTGTGTGTGTCTGTTTTATTTCCATTGGCGACTCCTAGAGGCAGTTGAGTTAAATTCCTCTCTACAAAGTGTCTGAGCCTTGCAGCTGTATGAGACGGGTTCAGCAGGTATATAAGGTTTCCATACCATACAGTTGACCAGCCAAACATTAAAGCACAATTTGCAGCGGTCGCCTGTTTTCCCAATGTAATCTGAGCTATCTACTGCACACACATTGCTATAAAGACACTATCTGAAGATGAATTTGCATGCGTGAATCAGAAACATTTCCATTCAATAAATGTGCAAATAAAATATGATGCTTATTGATATGAACTTATTAATGATTCCTACTTGTCTTTCTCGTGATAAATAGTTGGCAAAATCTGATATGTAGTGGGGGAAAAAACAAGAAAGAATTCATCAGACGCTGGATTCGAGCCGAGTTCATGCTCAAACGTATCAATTCATGATCACATTCGTCTTACAAGTAGCGCCACTGAGACTGTTCAGCGTCCTGCAACATTTTACAGATATAAACCACACTATTTCTTTTTTTTTAATGCACTCAGTGCGATGTTCAGACCCAACTGTGTTGACCGCATGAGCTAAACTCTCCCACTCTATTTTTTTCTTTTGTTGTTAATTCCGGAGAACAAACTTGCAAATAACACCGCTTTTCTATGGTCTACCTCCGAAAGCAGCACCTCCTATACACATTCTGTTCAAAGTTTCTCTTCTTGCTTGCTTTTGACATTGCTTTTTCGTTGGGTTTTGCCATTAGCATAGTCATTAGCATATTCATACGGGGGAGGAGGCAGGGAGGGGTTTTGTGCTCGTGCATGTTGCGCTCAGTTTCACGTTCATTCAGATGTACAAAAGAATATGCGTGAGATTCGGCGTACACAGAAAAAATTTCAGATGTATGAAACACTGAGACGCCGAATCTCACGCATATTCTTTTGTACATCTGAATGAACGTGAAACTGAGCGCAACATGCACGAGCACAAAACCCCTCCCTGCCTCCCTGCCACATTTACAGCTTTATGCGTACGCAATGTTTTAGTAAGATTTCCACGCAAGTCTTCGTACATGAGGCCCCAGGTGTATCTAGTCCAGGGGTGCTCAATCCTATTCCTGGAGAGGCACCTTCCTGCAGATTTCAGTTGCTACCCATATCAAACACACCTGAACCAATTAATTTGACATAATTACTTAAAAAAACGACCCACCAGTTGAGAAACACTGGTTTATAAAAAATAGAAATTTTGCGCGTCGCCATAAGGTGAAGTAAACTCATTTTTTAAAAACATTTGTTCTTTTTAAAATCTTAGTTGTGTGCTTTTGTCATTTTTAATAGTACATAGTTTAAAATGTTATCAGTCACCTGTGTTATCGGTGTTTATGATATCATTCAGAATTTGAAGTATTTAAACTAATTAGCTCTTTTTATTTAAGGAGTTTTATTGTGTGCTTTAGTCATTTAGCTTATGGTCTACTTTTTTGTTAATGTACTGCAATGTCGTTTTAGGATTTACAATTTTTTTTTGCAATCTATTATTTAGTTTATTTTGGTCATTTTAATAATATTAGTTTTGATTATATTTATTTTAAGCACACAATCAGCAGCTGAGGCGATCTTTTAAATGGTTTATGCTGTTGTTCAGCCGCGACAATGCAGAAATAAACAAAATAGTTAGTAAAATAAGGAATTACATTTATATTCGTTACGTATGTTATTAGTTTATCATTTGAATTTAATATTTAAATGTGCACTTTTTAGCAGTTTTATTGTGTGCTTTTGTCATATATATTAGTCCTACTTTTATTTTTGTTAACATCTACTGTTTTGTTAATATATTTTGTACTGCATTGTTGTTTTAGAATCAACTTTTTTTGCAATATATGTTTTTTTTTTGTTGTTTATTTAGTTCATTTTATTAACATTAGTTTTAATTATATTTATTTATATATATTATATTACAAATTTATTTGATGTTTAGTTTATTTTGTTACTCTAAAATAAATATTTTGCACGTTGCCATATCACAGATGGTTAAGACCAAAAAGGGGAAAAGTTCACTGTTATTGTATTATCTATAATGTTACGTATGTAATGTGGAGTTTATGGTTATGGTGTAATGATTTATGGTGCTATAGATTAGTGTTTAATTGGGGCAAGGTGAAGTAAATAATTAAAGAAGAACACATTTTTTTTTAAATATTTATTTTTTTTATGTTAAAGTTTTGTTGTGTGTTTTTAACATCTTTAAAGGATGTTATTAGTTTGCATGCTATTAAATAAATTAAATAAAAATTGATATATTTATGAATTTTTAGCGGTTCTGTTGAGTGCTTTTTTTAACATCTACTTTTTACTTAATTGTTATTATTGATTTTCAACTCCGTGTTGTTTTATAATTTACAGATATTTCATTTCTTACAATGCAAGTTTTTCAGTTTTTAATTGCATTATTTTTTATTATATTTATTTCATCTGTGTTTTTTTGTTTATTTAAAGTAAAACATGTATAAAAGAGAAAAAAAATAATCTTTTATTTATAATATAATTATATCAATAATAGTTCAATAATAATGAATTTTCTCAGACCCCTTTATTAGTTTATACAAATCATATGTTTATTTTATCTGTTGTATTTATTTGTTAGATTTATATACGATTAAAAAGAATAAAGTAAAATTAATCAGACAAAATCTATATTTAACCACATGAATATTCAATAATAATTTATTAAAGCTGTGCTATTTTTAAGGATTAATTTACAACAAAAATCATCTTAAATTCCAGATGCTTGCTTAAATGTATACTTTAAGTTGTATTTCAGCATTTCTCATAATATTGCATTATTTAAAAACACCATATCAAGTTTAAAATGAGAAAAAGAAATATTTCTCAATTCAGCTTCATTGGCAATATTTCTCTGGATGGTGTGTGACCTTCTGCTCTGTTATGAAAAATGCACAGAGTTCACTGAACTCCAGAATGGAAAGCGGCATCATTATTATTCTTTGTGGAAATGTAACGCCTGTATTTAATAATTTGTTAGATGTCAGCACAGAAAAATGGTCCGGGTTATGAATTTTTTAACAATTAATTTTGAAGGTGTGCCGCATGTCGAGTATGCAGACGCACAACACGACAAATGCAGTAGCTCAGAATTATGCTTCAGCCTCCGCAGGGTCTCTAATAAACGCGTCCTCGAGTTCCAGCAGCTCTGAACGTCGCTTTTTCTCTTTAATGCTGCTTCCAGTCAAAGACTTCACACTCTCTTAATTACTGATTATAGCAATGTGCATCACAGTGTTATCATGCATCTGAATCTGTCATGCAGGAGAAGCGAATGTGAAGAGAAATAATGTGAAGCGCAGGGAGTCTGAGGTCACAAATCTGGCTAATTACTGCTAAAAAAGAAACACAAAGCAATTAATAAAATAATCAGTGGTTGAGATAGCATTTCCACAGACTGTTTCAGAATTGCGGCTGTTTCTCTTAATTATATTCCGTGTTTTAATGCAAATGATAATTAAATTCTTTGGAAAAGTCACCCCTTTTAGTGCACTAATATCATAACTATTTCTGCTCGTATTGAATTGGTTATATGCTGGGTGAATTAAATGCAAATCAAGAGTCTATTGTTAGTCTATTATAGTTAATATTAAGTCAGTCTATTTTTTAGAGAATTTGACTTTTAATAAATAATGCGTTCTATGTATAATTATTCTATACATGCATATACACACTCACCGGCCACTTTATTAGGTACACCTTGCTTGGACGGGGTTTGCCTACAGAACTGCCTTAATCCTTCGTAGCATAGATTCAAGAAGCTACTGGAAATAGTCCTCTATCCCTCTATCCTGACTAGTCTTCCAGTTCCTGCTGCTGAAACACATCCCCACAGCATGATGCTGCCACAACCATGCTTCACTGTAGGGATGCTGTTAGCCTGGTGTTGAGCGCTGCCTGCTTTTCTCCAAACGTAATGCCTGGCGTTCACTCCAAACATTTCAAGTTTAGTCTTATCAGAGCAGAGAGTTTAGTTTCTGATGGTCTGAGAGTTCTTCAGATGCCTTTTGGTAAACTCCAGGCGGGGAGAGTCTTCTGTCACCTGACAATCCTGTCTCGGAGATCTACAGACCATTCCTTTGTCTTCATGCTTGGTTTGTGCTTTGACATGCACTGTCAACCCTGGGCCCTTATATAGACAGGTTTTTCAGATCATGTACAATTGAGCACAGGTGAACTCCAGTGAAGCTTCAGAAACATCTCAAGAATGATCAGTGGAAACAGAAAGGACCTGAGCTCAGTTTAGAGCT
This sequence comes from Danio rerio, assembly GCF_052040795.2. NCBI lineage: Eukaryota > Metazoa > Chordata > Actinopteri > Cypriniformes > Danionidae > Danio > Danio rerio. Next base: position 56,198,647 of record NC_141034.1, on the reverse strand, counting down.
TCACGCCAAAGCCTGTCAATACTGATGTACATGTGATTTTGTGTAGTTTATTCATAAACTAATTTCGAGAGGATCACGTGCTTATGATTTATCACGGCTGGTCTCGAATTTGCTAATCACTAATCTTCCAATCATATGAGCCCTAAGCTGCTATAAATAACCACAGTTTTCAGTTCACTTTATCTTCATTTGGAAGAAACCCCTCTCCTCCCCTTTTCCTCCTCTTTTACCTCTGACTGGGCGACACGACGGCCCAGTGGTTAGCACTGCCAGCCCCACAGCAATGACACCGCCGGCCCTGGCCCCCTAGGACCGGTGGATGTTTCTGTGAGGAGTTTGTATGTTCTCCCCGTGTCCACGTGGGTTTTCCCCGGGTGCTCCGGTTTCCCCCCACCATCCAAAGACATTCAATATACATAAAAACCAAACATTTATCTAACCCTTGTGTTCCCTTAGCTACAGCAGCGGGGGAGTTCTGAGATCCACCGAGCTCGGGCTCCCCTCTCGCTCTGCCAAACGGGAGGAAGCCCCGGACTCGAGGAGTCCTTGAGCTCGGGGCTCTCTCCCGGGACAGCATGCCAAACAAGCTTTTACAGATCATCAGCTAAGTGTGAACTCTTGAAACAGCTCTTTATTTTTATTAAATATGCAACTATTTTTTTTTTCAACTTGTCATTATGGGGGATTGTGTGTAGAATGTTGAGGAAATCAGTTATGTAATCCGTTTTTGGAATAAGCCTGTAACGTTAAAAAATGTGGAAATAGTGAAGCGCTATGAAAGCTTTCCGGATGCACTGTATCATAACCATTTCTTCTCATTGTGCAATTGGTTATGCAATTTGTATAAGATGCATTGTGAGCGGAGCAGTTATAGGAGAGTGTTATTATTATTATTGTGGAGAGGTTTCTGCATTAAATCAGCAGCGATTTAGCCGGTAGTGTGGATTAGAGTCCAGACGTGGTGTTTATTTAGAGTATTTTAATAAAACTAACATAATAAAGAGCATTTGAAGGCAGCTAGGATGTTTAGTTGATGCCAAATAATCAATTCAGCTGTTGGACTATGCCATTCAAACCTTGAGTTGCAATAATATATTGACATTAACCTAACAGCCTCCTTTAAAAAACATTCACTCTTATATATCATCACCATTTCTGCTCATTATGCAATTGGTTATGCAATTAGCATGAGATGCGATGTGAGCGGAGCAGTTAAAGGCGAGTGTGTTATTATTTTGGAGAGATTTCTGCATTGAATCAGCAGCGATTTAGCCGGCGGTGTGGATTAGAGTCCAGACGTGGTGTCGGAGACTGTCTGCGCGGTCACTGTGATGTTGACGCTGTGAGTGAGACCGCGGGCTGCTGGAAATCTCTAATGTCTGAGAAAGTGAGACACGGGCTGACGCTGACTCTGTGCTGATGATGGATGTGATGGACAGTGATTTGTGACAGACAGCTTGCAGCAGGAACTCAAATGACCAGCAGGATCTGTGATGATGCGTGTCTGGATCGTGCCAGAAAACCGCAGCTAATTGCAGATTGTGGTTATTGGAGATGTGCTCTGCTTATTATGATGCATTGACTACCAGTGGTGTAAAGTAATCGATTGCAAATATGTACGCAGATTACTGTAATTGAGTAGTTTTTCTCAGGAATTGTACTTTACGAAGTCATTTAAAAAAAAAAAAAAAGTGCACTAGTGCTGCACGATATATCGAAAAAGTTCTTGCAATAATAGTATATGTAAAATCCATATCGCAGAATAGCGCAATCAATTTTGTGTCAAGCAAATGCATTTGCGCTCATATGTGTGCCCATAGGCGTTCTGGTCTAAAAAGGAGGTGTAAAAATAAAGTGAAAAAGTGCTATGTAATTTAATTTCATTTAATTTAATTTAATTTCATTTAATTTAATTTAATTTCATTTCATTTAATTTCATTTCATTAATTATAATATAATATAATTATTATATAATAAAATAATTTAATATAATTTAATATAATTTATTTATTTATTTATTTATTCTTTCTTTCTTTAATTAATTAATTCTTTCATTCATGTATCAAAATATGAATTATTTCATTAATCTATTGATTCATTCAGTTTGTTCAGTTTTGTTCATTCATTCGTTCGTTCGTTCGTTCGTTCGTTCATTCATTTGTTTGTTTATTCATTTGTCTGTTGCTTTATCCATTCATTCGTCCATTCATTAACAAATAATTCATTCATGTTTATTCTTTTGTTCATTCATTATTTTATTCATTCATTCATGAATCAGTTCATCCATTAATCTGTTGTTTCATTCATTCATTCATTTATTTATTTATTTATTTATTTATTTATTTATTTATTTATTTATTTATTTGTTTGTTTGTTTGTTTGTTTGTTTGTTTGTTTGTTTGTTTGTTTGCTTATTTATTTGACATGGACATCACACTTACACTGGACAATTACACTGGACAACCAAATGCATTTGTTTAAGTGTTATAGCAAACTTGCTAATTCTATACACCTGTCCCCAGGAGGCTTAAAAATTGACAAAATGGAAATATAATAAAAACATACACAACATTACAATTCTTTACATAAAATTACTGCAGGCAAAAGCAAAGGCGACATGATCCCACCAACTAACAGTATATTATTTGTGCAAACACTGCTGTTTTGTTTTTAACCACTTTTTAAGAGCACTACTAAAAATATTTAGATTATTTTCTGATTTTAAGTTAACCGGTGAATCATTCCACAGTTTGGCTGCCTTTACAGAGAAGACAGATTGACCGCAAGTGAGCAGAAGTGAGCGCAAATGCATTTGCTATTTAAACAGCGTGGCGCAAAACGTCAAAATAATACTTGTGTCGAGCTGAAGCAGATAACATTTGCATCTCGCCTTGCGAAAACACCACCAATGTCTGAAAACCTTGGCGGAAATTCAAATTCTTTTTTTTTTTTTTTTTTAGCTATACGTCCAAATAGAAACGGATTTTTGTTTGTTTTTTTATTATCATTATTTTGTGCTGTATTATTTGGTTACTGAGCAGCAATATGTAACACTTTAAAATATCAGGAGTTTTCATGATTTGTTAAACTATTAGTGTTTTGAAATTAATGAATGTGTGAGACTGTGATTATTCTCAGACTATAATTGTACAACCAAAATCTATAATTCTTGCATTCCTGTGCACGATGCTGTGAAAATGTTTGATGTTGAGTGTTGTGATAACAATTTTTATTACAATAAAATTAAATTGCAAAAAAAATGCAGTTTGATCTAAAAAAAAATACATTTTTATTTGAAAAAAAAAATTTATTTATATTATTATCATCCTAAAGTATGCTAAAATAAGCCAATTAAATAAAAATAAAAAACTACATCAAGATAAAACATTTAGGGCTCTTTTGAAGCGATTTAGGTGTAAAGCATTAAGGGCATATCTGAATCCACTTTTGCTATTTTAAGGATGGAAAAATCCGCTCTGTTCTGCAGCGCATGGTCTAACAGGGTTGAGCTAATTCTCTTAATGAGTTATAGGTGTATTTTGAGAATAAACCAATCAGAGTCTTGTTACAAAACCCTAATGTTTGGTCTAGGAGATGGTGGGGTTTGACATTTGTGTAATTAAAATATATTTATACAAACATTGAATGTGAGTGCAAAAAACAACTAAAGTAAGGCCAAAAATATATGCTTTTATTTATAATTCCCAAAACTGAACAAAAACAACGAATTAATCAAAAATAAAGAAAAAGTAAGTAAGGCAAAAATATACAATTTACAATATCTACACATTAAGACAAATAAAGACGGGAAAAAACAAGAGAGCTGGCAGAAGGGACGCGGGCAGCGTTTTAGAAATGAAAAGAACAAAACCCAAACCAAATCTAACTCCCCAGAAGCATCTAGCTAACTAACTATGTGAAAACAATATAATTAACACACGAAGATCTTCCGAGTCCTGACTCTCTACTCTATCTAGCTATCCAAAAAGTACAAGGGGTGGCGCTCGCCCCTAACCTAATGCGCTGTACAGCAGAGTAGTCCTAAGTGTTGCAAAATGTGTCACGTGACCTTCTTACCTGTCTGCTTCGTCCAAGCCTCGTAAACAACGTAAACTGAGAAGGATATACGAATAACAGATGGATAACATGCACACAGAACAAGCGACAAAAAAATACAGTTAGACAGGGTTATTTCTAAACGCAACGCAATAACAAACAATTGGAAAAAAGCAGAGAAACAGAAGTCAAGAGAGGGCTAGCGAGTGGTCTGGCGCATGCTTTTATTACGGGGGGTCTTTGCTTATTAGAAGTGACGTAAGAGTGACGTAACCTGAGAGGAAATGACTGACAGCTGAATGGACCAATGTACGGAACCTGAGAATAATGAAAGCAGATATGGGAGAACAGAGAGAGAGAAAAAAACACAGAGCAACAGAGCACAAATAACAAAAATACATAATGGATGGAAAAATCCGCTCTGTGCTGCGGTGCATGGTCTAACAGGGTTGAGCTTATTCTCTTAATCAGTTATGGGTGTGTTTTGAGAATAATCCAATCCGAGTCTCATATCCCATTCCCTTTAAGAGTCAGTTGTGTCGCACCATGGCGCATTCGCTATTTACATGGTGGACTTTGTAAGAGAAAAAGTTTTTAGGGATATGTGAACGGCCCTTAGTTAATACCCTCAGCCATAGTTTAAAGCAGCTTTAAGTCCAGTGTGAGTGGGTACTCGCCTCGGTATACAAGTTCAGCACTTTACACTAGTGCACAGTTGGTGTAACTTTGTTTAGTTGCAGCAGTTTTGTTCCATGCAGAAATGTGGTGTTGAGAAGCCTTTACGATTAATTAACCATGATTAATTAAAGCGTGGTTAATAGTGAAATCGGTTAATTGTTGCATCTCTAATTGTGCACTTTTACTTTACATTTTTAGTGATGTATTAGGTACTTTTACGGTGCTGTTTTCCTTCAACCTGTAGCAGGTCCGGAGTGGGACTCCTTTTCAGCCCTGGAGTTTCAAGCCTTAAGCTGTGTTTACACCAAACGCGAAACGCGCGGAAATATCGCGCTATTCGTGCGTAAATAGCCGCGTGAACATTTGAGTTTACTCGCTTTATTCGCGCGTCAAACCCCGCTTCATTCGCGTGTCAAATTCCATCAGAACAGACCCGGATTCTCGTGATGGGCAGGGTTTCTGTCTGCCCGAAGACTCTAGCTTCATAGCTAAAGGGCTAACATGGATTTTATGAAGAAAATAACAGTGTTTATGTGCTTTATGAAGGCTGAAAACAGCGTCGATACGTTTAGGGTCATGTCTGAGTCCACTACATGCTTTCAGAGGTGCATCCAGCTCTGTGAGCTCATAAACTCCTCCAGAAACTGAACCTGGATGACGGAGGCTTTCAGCGGTGCTTCTGACTGAGCCAAGCCGAGATTGATGAACTGTTGTCAGTGAAGGCTGGAGGATTTCCCTCGGAACACCGACAACAGGTTCTACGTCAAAATTACGCCTCCACAAGAGCAAGCTTCTGATTGGTTAATGCGGCACGAATTTACGCCGAAGTTCAGATTTTCGAAATCGAGAAATTCGCGTGAAATGCTCGTTAAGTGCATCAAACGCGCAAAACGCTCAATTCGCCCCGCGCCATTCGCGCAATTTGCGTCATTCGTGCCGCGCCATTCGCGCGTATCACGCCGCAGGATGTATATTCGCGCGTTTGCATTGACTTAACATGTAAATCACTCGCGCTTGACACGCGTGCGGCGTCTGGTGTGAACACAACATCAGACCGGCCCACCTCAGTTCGCGACTGACTATATTAAAATAACGTCATTTCGAATTCAGTTTCTAATGACACGATCACGTATTTTTCAAGAAAACAGCTGCTTTATAAGTTGAAATGTTCAACAACCCAAACAGTATTATATGTCTTAACAATAAAAATGAAAAAAAAAAAATAAACAAATTTAATTAAATAGGTTAGGATCGAACTCGGGTCCTGCAGTGTGGGAATGCAACGTGCTGACCACTGGACCACAATGGCGCTGTTGTTAAAAACTTGTCTATTGACAACTTAATCTTTTTCTCCCCATTCTAGATTTCTGATAAATTTATGTCAGATTTATTAATGTAGTGAATCATCTAATTTTCATTGAGCAGGTGTAATATTAATTAATATTAATTATTCGAATTCTTATATTCACTAAGGTGCCGCTGTTTGGGGGCGAATAATAGTTACGTCATCATTAACCTGCAGGCTGCATTTTGCTCACGGGGCTGCGAGAAAATAAATAAAAAGAGTGAAGCTGCGGCAAAATAATGAATAAAAAGAGTGAGGCTATGGTCAAATAAATAAAAAAATTTTAAAAAGTGCGACTGCTGAGCGTGCAAGCAGCTAGAAACACCGGCCCTCGCGGCCAAAAAACGGACCGGCCCACCAGGAATTCTCCCAGTCCTCCCGATTAGCCAATCCGGGCCTGACCTGTAGTGACTGCTGCTGTTTCAGGAGGTAACACTTAGATATAGCATGATACTAGTTGCAGTTTGGCTTGTATTTGAGCTCGGAGATGATTGAGCTCCCGCTTGGTGATTTAGCATGCAAGAGGGTCTGTAATGTAATGTAACTTACACTCAGCACTGATGTGAGCTACATTTTTAATGGGCAGGGTGTGAAGCGGAATCATTTTCACACTGTAAAACTCACTGCTCCTGAGTACTTTTAGAAGAGCTGCTGCAACTCAAACTTTCAGCGATGTTTAGGACAGATACTTTTACTCTGCTTGCACTACTTTTTTGGGCAAGTAATAGTACTTTTACTTGAGGATGACTTTCCACCACTGTTTACAACATGAAAGACTGGACTGGTCATGCAGTGCACACTAGGAGCTGCAGAAACTAGTGTGCTGTCTATCTGGACGTGTTCGGTGAACACTCCTGTGATGTGCAAATATAGGTTTAAATATTTCATTGATGCCAAAAAAACATCTATTTGACCATGCAAAGGGGGCTATGATTAATTTAAAATGTATTTGAGCATTCAAACAAAAATATTTATATAAATCAATTCTTATGTTACTGTGATGTTTAAAGATATTTTCCAATGGCCACGGGAAACAGGAATGTCAAAGGGAAAGCAGCATTCTGCAGCGGTTTTGATAGCAAATTAAAAATCCCGCCGCTTGTGCATGCATGCCTCTTTCTTGCCATTATTTAAAACTTAATGTGCTGACGTTAAGCTCGTTTTGTATGTTACTGTTAGTCTGCAATGCATTAAAACGGGCAGAAAGCGAATATTCTCTCATCATCAGTGTCTCATTTCAGAGCGCATTTAGTTCTCATGTTAGCATATAACGTAATCGATGCATCTCGACCTCTAAGGTTTCTCGACAGTCACGTGCACTAGCAGCAGGGCCGGAGCAAGCTGAACTGCCGCTCTAGGCAAAGGACGGTCACGCCGCCCTTCAACCTAAAGTGAAACCGGAGGGGTCTATTCTGCCGCCCTAGACGCGGCTATAACTGTGGCGAGGGTGGCGAGGGTAGTTTCAGGGACGCCACTCTCTATATTCTGCCACCCTAGACGCGGATGTAATTGTGGGCGAGGGTGGCGAGGGTAGTTTCGGGGACGCCGCTCTCTATATTCTGCCACCCTAGACGCGGATGAGGGCACGGGTGGCGAGGGTAGTTTCGGGGACGCCGCCCTCTCTATTTTGCTGCCCTAGGCGGCCGCCTAGGTCGCCTCTATGGAAGCGCCGGCCCTGACTAGCAGTTATCTAGATCAGTGGTTCTCAAACTGTGGTACATTTACCACTGGTGGTACGCAGGCTTCCTTGTAGTGGTACGCAATGAAAATACACTTTTAACCCTTTAGACGCGAAAAATGATGTGTTCAGCATGTTTACTTTAATCATCGGATGCTAAAAATAAGGTGTACAGCAGCGGCATACCTGTCAACCCTCCCATTTTTTTTCCGGGACTCTCCCGTATTTTACAGTTCTATCCAGCTATCATCCCGTAAAGGTATTTTCATTTATTTATCATATCGTATCGTATTTATCATCCCGTATTTCTCTCGCATTTTCAGTCGTTCTCTGAACAGCCAAGCCTCCCTATGCGCAACCCATCCCGCCGAACCACCAGGGGTCGCCAATCGGTCTTAAACGTGAGTCTATTCTGTGCTTTTGCTTTGTTTAGGAATGAAAACACTTATAGATAAATATTAAAAACGACGCGATTCCCTTCCTTTTCATTACAAATGCCGTCGCTCCTTCATATGCAATTCTCAAAACAGTCATATAATGGTGCGTGACTGTCAGCTGACGCGCTCCATAGTGATAAACAGACGCTGTTTCCCAAACGGATTCTGTACACGTGATTTGAAGCATGGGGAAAGTCTGGCTTTTGGGTGCATGTTTAAACAGATATACACTTAATTACTAATAATAACATATAAAGATGTCAATCTCGGTGGGTTTTTTTTCCAAACACAACTAATTTCGTCTTGAGCATAAAAGTTAGGAAAGCAGTCAAATGCTTTCATTATAACGTTAGATGTGTGCATTTTTAAAGTGACACCTCTCATTTAATGTAAAAAAAATAAATAAAAAATAAATAAATAAAAAATAAATGAGAGATTCATTCGTTGCTCTTTAATCAGAATGTGTCAGTTATACAGTGGAGAAACATCTAATGAGATTGATAGCTTGATTCTATTTTAAAATAGCTATTAATTTTAATAAGCTGAACTGTTTGCTCATGTATTTGCTGCCAATGTATATATTTATTTTTCTTTTGTTGATTGCCACGATTACCAGCAATCGTATTTCATAAGATCGCTGGATTTCACTATCTATAACCATGGACTACAAATCTGCCATTTCTGGACTACATTTTCATACATGCACTCCGCTCACACATGCTTCCTCATTTAAACTGATTACACTAACACCACCTGAGGATCGTCAGAGACTGATTGCACACACTATTTAAGCTACACACTCACTCATTCATTCACTTGGCTGAGTCTTGTTTATCTGTAGATGACTTTACAACGCGTTATTCCTTAGTTAGTCTTGTTTCCTCGTGTTTTACCTAGCCTTGCATTCTTGTTCTCCCTGCCCGCCGCCTGCCTTTTGACCTCTCGCCTGTTTACTGATTACGATTCTGGATTGTCCTCACACACCTGTTTGCACCCGTATTGGGGTTTGTTGGGGGAATTCCTTATTATGGTGGGCATATCTCTTTTTTTCACATCCCAATGTTGACAGGTATGGATTGGGAGCAGATACGCTCTAGAGAAGCGCTTTTGCAGACCAGTACTGTTGTGTTGGCATTTCAGTTACTACAAACTCAGGAATCTCCTGATGCTGCATCTTTGGTAGAATAATGATCACAAATGTGTTAACAACTGTGTTCATAGTTGTGTAAAATAATGCATGTTTTCGATATGTTGTTTTTTTTTTTTTTTTTTTTGTAAAGCATTTGTTTTGTAAAGTTTGTTTTGTTAACCAAAAGTGGCTTTCAGTTATTTGTTGCATCAGATTTAGGCTAATTAATCTATATGTGATTTAAATGTCGCGGGACACAAATAGACTCAAGCAACTTTGCCATGCTTGAAGCTTGGAGCTAGAATAATTAAAGTTAGTCTCTGTGTGCGGTTAACACAAAATCCATTAATTAATCTGCCTCGTCATGGCCAAGATTCTGGAGAAAGTCGTGTTCAATCATGTCCTGAACTTTCTTACTCAAAACAACCTCATGGACAACAAGCAATCCAGCTTTAAGTAAGGCCACTCAACTAAGACTGCCCTGCTCTCGGTCGTGGAGGATCTCAGACTGGCTAAAGCAGACTCAAAATCATCAGTCCTCATCTTGCTGGATTTGTCAGCTGCTTTTGACACTGTAAACCACCAGATCCTGCTATCAACGCTTGAGTCACTGGGCGTTGCAGGCGCGGTTCAGTTCTTACCTCTCTAACAGGTCATTCAGGGTGTCTTGGAGGGGAGAGGTGTCCAACCTACAGCATCTAAACACTGGGGTACCACAGGGCTCTGTTCTTGGGCCACTTCTCTTCTCCATCTACACGACATCTTTAGGATCAGTCATCCAGAAACATGGATTCTCCTACCACTGCTATGCTGATGATACCCAGCTATACCTCTCTTTTCACCCTGATGATCCCTCGGTTCCAGCTCGCATCTCAGCCTGCCTGTCGGACATTTCACACTGGATGAAAGATCATCATCTTCAGCTGAACCTCACGAAAACGGAAATGCTTGAAGTTTCTGCCAACCCGACTCTACATCATAACTTTTCAATCCAGATGGATGGGGCAACCATTACTGCATCCAAATTGGTGAAAACCCTTAGAGTAAGGATTGATGACCAACTAAACTTCTCTGACCATATCTCTGGAACTGCTTGATCATGCAAATTCGCACTCTACAACATCAGAAAGGTCCGACCCTTTCTATCTGAACATGCAGCTCAATGCCTTGTTCAAGCTCTTGTTCTCTCCAGACTGGATTATTGCAACTCTCTACTAGCTGGGCTTCCAGCTAACTCTATCAAACCTCTTCAGCTGCTTCAGAACGCAGCAGCACGAGTGGTCTTTAATGAAGCTAAAAGAGCACATGTCACTCCGCTGCTCATCCGTTTGCACTGGCTGCCAGTTGCTGCTCGCATCAAATTCAAAGCTCTAATGTTTGCCTACAAAGCGACTTCAGGCTTTGCTCCTTCTTATCTGCTCTCACTTCTGCAGATGTATGTGCCCTCCAGAAACTTGCGTTCTGTGAATGAACGTCGCCTCGTGGTTCCATCCCAAAGAGGGAAGAAATCACTTTCCCGAACTCTCGCATTCAATCTGCCCAGCTGGTGGAATGAACTCCCTAACTGCATCAGAACGGTAAAGTCACTCGCTGTCTTCAAGAAACTACTAAAAACTCAACTATTTAATCTCCACTTTCCTTCCTAATCTGCAATTGCCTCTCTGGCTCCACCGCTAACTGTACTACAGAAAAAAAAAAGTCACATTATTAATGTTTTGCTTTTTACTCTTTACATACCTGAAACTTGCCTACAGCACTTATTCATTGTTGCTCTTATAGTTGTGTAAATTGCTTCCTTGTCCTCATTTGTAAGTCGCTTTGGAT
>NC_141034.1:56170000-56182500 GCF_052040795.2 Danio rerio | reverse complement strand
TGCTGGATAAACTGGCGACTCATTCTGTGATATTTTGATTCAATATATAAGCAAACTTTTAAAATATCAATAAAAATACATTTTACAACACACAATTTCAGCACCAGTATTTGCCAGAGCAGAGATCAAGACCCCATAATGCAATTTAAAAGAGTAAATAAACACAAAGTACATGCATGCAACTGTTCATTGAGATGTTTGGAACCACCAGGGCTCTTTCTAGAGCTGGCCGGCCATCTAAGCTGAGTGATCGGGGGTGAAGGGCCTTAGTCAGGGAGGTGATCAATAACCCGATGGTCACTCTGTCTGAGCTCCAGCGTTCTTCTGTGTAGAGAGGAGAACCTTACAGAAGGACAACCATCTGTGCAGCAATCCACCAATCAGGCATCTGTATGGTAGAGTGGCCAGACGGAAGACTCTCCCCGCCTGGAATTTGCCAAAAGGCATCTGAAGAACTCTCAGACCATCAGAAACTAAACTCTCTGCTCTGATGAGACTCAAACTGAACTCTTTGGAGTGAACGCCAGGCGTTACCTTTGGAGAAAAGCAGACAGCGCTCATCACCAGGCTAACAGTGAAGCATGGTGGTGTTGGCATCATGCTGTGGGGATGTGTTTCATCGGCAGGAACTGGAAGACTAGTCAGGATAGAGGGAAAGATGAATGCAGCGATGTACAGAGACATCTTGAATGAAGACCTGCACAAGAGTGCTCTTGACTGTGGCGTTGGTTCATCTTCAAGCAGGACAATGACCCAAAGCACACCGTGAAAATTTCAATGGAGTGGCTTCACGACAACTCGGTGAATGTCCTTGAGTGGCCCAGCCAGAGCCCAGACCTAAATCTTATTGAACATCTCTGGAGAGATCTGAAAATGGCTGTACACTGTCACTTCCCATCCAACCTGATAGAGCTTGAGAGGTGCTGCAAAGAGGAATGGGCAAAAATTCCCAAAGACAGATGTGCAGAGCTTGTGGCATCATATTCAGAAAGACTTGAAGCTGTAATCACTGCCAAAGGGGCATCAACAAAGTATTTAGCAAAGCCTGTGAATACTGATGTACATGTGATTTTACAGCTTTTTAAATTATAATAATTTTACAACAATTTCAAGAACTCTTTCTTCACATTGTCATCATGGGGGATTGTGTGTAGAATGGTGATGAAATAAATAAATTTGATCAATTTTGGAAAAAGGCTTTAAACATAAACAAATGTGGAATAAGTAAAGCGCTATCAATACTTTCAGGATGCACTGTACAACACCAACCCAGACAATAAAGCACTGCAAACTATTACACATGCTCAGAAAAGTAACCTTTTCAAGGTTAAAAGTTGTTGGAAGAAAGATCAAGCTCCTAAAATGCAACTCAAACGCATAAACAAACGAGGAAAAATAAAAACATGAATCACAAAACACTGAACACTGCTAATTTACGGATTTTTAAAAGTGTTTGTGAACTGTGTTTTGGTAAAAAAGCATATCTAATGAAACACACTTGTCTGTAAGATACTCCACATGACAGAAGCGTTAGCTCTTTTCATCACTCCACCGCAGACTGTCTTGATAGTGAAATGCTTTCTATTAAAAGTTGTTTTAAATTCCATTTAGCCGATCAATCTCGCCACTTATGTTGGGTTTTCTCCCCAAGGCTGATTGATTCAGCTGGTTTTATATGACTTATTCAATGTTTGATTGGGAAGTTTGATCAGGAAGGGCCTGTGGCAAGGAAATCTGCTAATCTGCAATGTAACACTTGGTAATTGCCTCAAGAGGGCTGGTGGTTTTGATATCTCAGTGTGATTAAACACCGGGAAACCGCAGCACCGCACGACTCGCTCGGAGCAAACATTAACACACACTGAAAGAGAATGATTCATTGGGTTTACTACATTTCGTTAAGGTGAGTGGCTGCAAATAATTTATATAAGGACTGAATTTAAACAAACAAATTAAGCTTTGGATCTTTTAAGATCTCGGATACAAGTGGCCGAAATGAGTTTTCTTCGAAGGGTGGCAGGGCGCACTCTTATGAATAGGGTGAGGAGCTCTGACACCCGAGTGGAGCTCGGAGTAGAGCCATTGCTCCTCCACATCCAGAGAAGTCAGCTGAGGTGGCTCGGGCATCTGTTTCGGATGCCTCCTGGACGCCTACCTAGGAAGGTGTTCCAGGCATGTCCCAACGGAAGGCAGCCTCGGGGAAGACCCAGGACACACTTGAGAGACTATGGGCCCTATTATACACCTGGCGCAATGTGGCCCAAGGTGTGGCGCAATAGTCTTTTGGTAGTTTAAGCTTGGCGCAAGAGTGGTTTTGAGGTGTTGTGCTACGCTGTTTAAATAGCAAATGCATTAGCGCTCATTTGTGCGCCCATAGGCGTTCTGATCTAAAAAGGGAGGCATTCTAAGGCGCACTGCTGCGCGTTGCTATTTTGAGAAACTATAATAGATTTTTCATTAGACCAAAACAAACCCGGTCTAAACTCCAGCGCAGAGTTGCACCTCACTTACACACTGCTTAATACACACAAGAGAGCAATAGGCAAATATCTTTACATATGAAAAAATTTAAATATTAAGGATATATATAGGATATAATAAGAATAGATATAGGAAATAAATATAAAGGATTAAAATATTACAAAACATATTATTTTCTAGCCTACATAAATATGAAAAATCACTGCTTTTATGCCTTATTCATCTCGGGAGGCTTTTTCAGTTCATTCATAACAATTTGCTTTTGTTTAATGTTATTATTATTAGCAGTATTATTTATTATATCCATATTTATATTTGTTTTATTAAAAACAAGCTTAGATTTGTCCACCTGTCAGGTTTTAGGCCATATGGGGCACAGCATGTGTTTTAGGATATAACTCAGTATTTTGACCACACTTGGTCATTATTGTTCATTTATTCATTTGCTGGAAATTAGAACTGAATTTAGAAATAGTTTTGAAACGAATATTTGCTCTTAACAAATGCAATTAATTATTTATAGACTAATTGATGTCTGTGCTTAAAGGTTTCCCTATCCAAGAGTGAAAGTGAAAGTAGTTCCATTATCTCTCATTCTCTCGCAGTAGATGCTCTGTTTAACAGTTTTCTGTTAAAAAACTGTTATCTGTTTACTGTTTGCTAGTGAAATGCTCAGTTTTTCCACTTAGACTTACTTTACGTCCTGTAAATAGCGAATGTGCTTATGGCGTGACGCAGCTGGGTCTTAAAGGGAATGGGACCCGGAAAAGCGGCAGAAGATGAATGAATGAATCAATTAATAAATGACTGAATGAATGAATGAAATTAAGTTAAAGACTACTACATCTAGTCTGCTTGTTTAAAATCAGCCCGTATAAATTGTTTAGCTTACAAAAATTAGTAAATATAATGAATACATTTTTTGAGTGTACGGTCACCAGTACAAATACTCAAATGACTGTAATTGGGTAGTTGTTCTCAATTGTAATTTACTATGTAGTTTTATAAATTTGTACTTTTACTTTCCCTTGAGTACATGTTTAGTGCTGTATCTGTACTTTTACTCCACTGCTTTCCTTTAACCTGCAGTCGCTACTGTATTTTTTCTTGTCTATGAGGATTAGAATAATCATTTCTGAATACAATACATTTATGATCACTTAGCAGCCCCAGATAGCACAGACAGCTGTCATCTCTCACATTATGCTGTGCGCTTCAGGGCCATTTCTCCTCTGTTTTTGAGGTGATGTGCATAAGTAATCCTTTTATAGACGTTTTTCATGGCTGCTGCATGGAGGGCGCCATAGCGACCAGCGTCTTCCGGTAGAATGCTAAAAACTTCCGTTTACAGCGTGTACAACTGGTAATTTGTGCTCCGAAAATGGGTTTCAATAACGTTTTTAATAGATAACAGAGTGTTTTTGTGACACACAACTTAGAAATGTGTCTGTTAAAGCCGTTATAATCTGTCACATGTGGTTCAAGCGCGTCAGAAATACGAGAAAAACGTTCTCCTAGTTCACGTGTTTGCTGTCAGAAATACAGTGTGTGTGTGTGCGTTTCCGGCCTGTCAGCTGTTAGCTCAGCGGATCATTAACACACACACACACACATGCACACACACACACACACACACACACAGAGAGAGAGAGCAAACCAGAGTACTGGCATGAAACTTAACAGGTATGAAAGTCGTGCAATTTACAAAAATGAGCAATAAAAGTCTGTCATTGATCCTCTGCTGCTGATTTGCTGTTCATTCTAATCGCGAGCCGTTTGTGTTTTATTTCGTGTGTTGTTTTCACCACGGTTTGTGTTTTTCTGTCATTTCGAAATGACACTAGCCTACATTTTCACTTTGTCACAGTTATTAAATCAGTGTGTCAGTGTGTGTGTCAAACATTTTGGTATATTACATGTGTTTGGGCTGGTTATATATTTGAAATAAAGAGAAAATGTTGACTTTAGCGATGACGAGGCTTCATTTAAACTGCAGAAGATGCCGTCTGACAACGAGGGGAAAACGCCTCACAGCAGCTGTTTTCCATCCTATTAGATCACATTTCTTTAAATAATCAGTCCAGGAGATGCTGCTGATGGACAACAGTATTAGTTCAAAGAGGATAAAAGCAGGTCAAATAGATTAAAACTATCGTTTCACAGCTGTCCAAATGTGACTGTTTACACGCATCAGCTGCCGACCGGAAGTTCTTCGCATTCTCATTGCGCATACACGCAAAGCATTATGGGTAATTTTGCATTCCAAGAAAAAGGTCTATATGTCTGACATGGTCCAAACACAGTGAATTATGTTTGATCAAACAAAAGAATAGTGAAATATGAAAACAATGATCGCTCTCTGTGGCTTGTACAGCACCTCTCATCAGTTGGAACACAATAACTTTTGCATAGATTATAGTAGAGACATTTTACTGTTTTTCTATGATTACAGACATGTGCAGGAGCCACCAACATTAATTACAGCACGCTAGACCACACACAACCTAAAAGGTACACTTTCAAACTTGAGTTTATACAAAAAAAATACAAAAGAGCCTATTTTATTAGGTGTTTATTATAACACAGACGACATATACAGATATTTTAAACACTTTTAATAGTGTTTTATGAAAATTCAAAAGGCTTTCTTTAAAATGATACCAAATTTTTGCATGTACACCTCTGCATGTGGATTTGGGAAGCTTATAAATTTGGGTAGGCAAAATCCAGTTGGAAATCCCCAAATAGCAGCAGAGTTTAACTGGTTACCCTAATTAATCTACTTAAGCCTTGAAATGTCACTTTAAGCTGAATAGAAGTGTCTTAAAAAATATCTAGGAAAATATCATTTACTGTTGTCATGGCAAAGATAAAATAAATCAGTTATTAGTATTATGATTAGAAATGTGCTGAAAAAAAATCTTCTCTCCGTTAAACAGAAATGTGGAAAAAAAATGAACAGGGTGGCGAATAATTCAGGGGGGCTAATAATTCTGACTTCAACTCTGCATTTATTAAAAGTATTTATTTGTATGCTGGTCTTTTTGTACAGCACTTTGGTCAACATCTGTCTAAATTATCTAAATTATCTAAATTATCTTTATAAATAAAGCAAACAAAACAAAACATACGTGAAGTTTATTCATAAACTAATTTCGAGAGGATCACGTGCTTATGATTTATCACGGCCAGTCTCGCATTTGCTAATCACTAATCTTCCAATCATATGAGCCCTAAGCCACTATAAATAGCCTCAGTTTTCAGTTCACTTTATCTTCGTTTGGAAGAAACCCCCCTCCTCCCCTATTCTCCTCCTTTACCTGTGATTGGGCGGCACGGCGGTCCAGTGGTTAGCACTGCGAGCCACACAGCAAGAATACTGCCGGCCCTAGTTCCATAGGACCGGTGGGTGTTTCTGTGGGCAGTTTGTATGTTCTCCCCGTGTCCGCGTGGGTTTTCCCCGGGTTCTCCGGTTTCCTCCCACCATCCAAAGACATTCAACATACATAACAATCAAGCTTGTCTAATCCCTTGTGTTCCCTTAGCTACAGCAGCAGGGGAATTCTGAGATCCACCGAGCTCGGGCTCCCTTCTTGCTCTGTCAACGGGAGGAAGCCCCGGGCTCGAGGAGCCCTTGAGCTCGGGGCTCTCTCCCGGGACAGCATGCCAAATAAGCTTTGTAAATCATCAGCTAAGTGTGAACTGTTGAAACTATATTGTTTTAAATCACTAAAACCTTTGAATTTTCATCATCAAAAGTCAATAGAGCAGAAATCTACATCCCATAATACAATTTACATATGTAAATGAACATAAAAAATACTTATTTTCAAATAAATGTGAATTAGCATATATGTTTTACAGTGTAGTTTATAATATACAGAATAATATGTGGCATTTTAATGTCTGCTGCATTGTCTTTATGTCAAAGCCTCAGATCTCCTTCATTGTAACTACACTATAGACTGAACTATTCCTTTAACGAAACCACTTGAGTTTTCCTCTCAAAGTCATGCCAATGTCATCTCAGGACTCGATGGCCATCTAATGCTCCGTGCCTCTGCTATTCCCATTAAATCCCATTTAATTAAATTGAATGTCAAAGAGGCCTCTTCACCTCTTAATGTTTGCCAAGGCCTGATTGGTGAAGACAGGCATGACATCTGTTTTGATGGAGCCAAATGACTGGCAGCGTCTCTGTTATTGAGAAAGATTTTATTCACCAGAATCATATACGAAGTAAGGCCTGTCACGATACCTGTTTTTGTTGTAGGATATATTGCATCAAAATGCATTGCATTAAATTATATTATTGTCATTTGAAGCCCATTTTATGCCACTCATTATATAATGCCAGACAATATAATATCATCATAATGCAAGTGCACTCTTCCAAAAAACACAGTATATACTTTTTTATAAAATTACTATTTAATTAAAGTCATTTTAACAATTTATTAGTTGTGGAATCAGAATGAGAAAACACATATCCTAAATAAATAATAATAAATGTTAGCAAAAAAGTACAAGGTGAAGAGTAACAGAGGCTGCGATATCTGCTGCCAGATCTATTTTCAGCTCTCAGACACCCACATGAGAATATACCATAGTCATTTATAGTGAATACTACAGTGTTTTATTAACCATACTGACACTGACACCTCCAGTAGAGATTTTGTGCAATCAGCTAAAATGTTCAAGAATTGCTTATGTATGGGCAATGTACGCTCGCCGGCCACTTTATTAGGTACACCTAACTAGTTTCGGGTTGGACCCCCATTTGCCTTGAGAACTGCCTCAATCCTTCATGGCATAGATTCAACAAGCTACTGGAAATATTTCTCAGAGATTTTGCTCCTTGTTGACATGATAGCATCACGCAGCTGCTACAGATTTGGCGGCTGCAGATCCATGATGAGGATCTCTCGTTCTACCAGAAAGACTTTAGGAGGCAGATAAACATTTGAACATTTATTGTGAATTGTTTGCATGAATGAGAGTTTGTTATGGTCCTTTCATAAAGTTCTTTGGCGTAAGCCCCGTCTATAGTGGCGACCCCTGATGAGCTGGCAGATCCTGCCTGAAGATGAAGGCAGGGCGAAGCCAACCCCCTGAGTGGAGACGAGGCCGACCTGGTGGTGGTGGTGATGTGGAGGATGGAGGGAAACTTACTTTCACAGTTAACATCAGAATCATTATTGACCTCTAATATTGCATGATTTATCTGTCAATTTATGTTTTGATTGCTTTATTTGACCTTGGAAATTACTCTGGAAATATTTGATGTTAGAATTTTAACTCTGCAGCTTAACAAAGTGACTTTTATTGATCTCAGTGGCGCAGTAGGTAGTGCTGTCGCCTCACAGCAAGAAGGTTGCTGGGTCGCTGGTTTGATCCTCGGCTCAGTTGGCGTTTCTGTGTGGAGTTTGCATGTTCTCCCTGCGTTCGCGTGGGTTTCCTCCGGGTGCTCCGGATTCCCCCACAGTCTAAAGACATTGGGTAGGCTAAATTGTCCGTAGTGTATGAGTGTGTGTGAATGTGTGTGTGGATGTTTCCCAGAGATGGGTTGCGGCTGGAAGGGCATCCGCTGCGTTAAAATGTGCTGGATAAGTTGGCGGTTCATTCCGCTGTGGCGACCCTGCATTAATAAAGGGACTAAGCCGACAAGAAAATGAATGAATGAATGAATGAATGAATGTAAGCTTGAAACAATTTTTTAAAAAGTTTTTTTGTTTCCCCAATTTCTGTTTAACGGAGAGAAGATTTTTTTTTTCAACACATTTCTAATCATAATAGTTTTAATAACTAATCTCTAATAACTAATTAGTTTTCTCTTTGCCATGATGACAGCACATAATATTTGACTAGATATTCTTCAAGACACTAGTATTCAGCTTGAAGTGATATTTAAAGGCTTAACTAGGTTACTTAGGGTAAAGTTAGGGTAATAGGGCAAGTCATTGTATAACGGTGGTTTGTTCTAGAGACAATCCAAAACAAATATTGCTTAATGGGGCTAATAATATTGACCTTTAAATGGTATTAACATTTTAAAAAAATGCCTTTATTCCTGCAATATAAAACAAATAAGACTTTCTCCAGTAGAAAAAAATAGGTCCCACTTTATATTGTGGTCTTAACTAATTTGTACTTACACTGTAGTTAATAATAAGTTACATTGTACTTATTGTGCAAATACATGTTTGTGCATTGTACTTATGCTTAATGAAATACTTGCATGTAATTACGTCAGTAATTAGTTTCTGTAATTACATTTATAATTACACTGTTGACCATCCCTCACACCTTAACCCATTCTGAAACCTATCCATACCACCAAACCTGTCTCTAACCGTAATCATATCTCACCTCAAAAGCACCAGAAGTGTTCTCAAATACATTATAAACACAGTAAGTACATTGTATTTATGTTTACATGTAAGTAATAGTAGTTAAGGTCACTTAAAATAAAGTGGGACCAAAAAATATTATAGGAAATACTGTGAAAAATTCCTGAATCTGTTAGACTTCACTTAAGAAAAGAATGCCCTCAACTGAATGCACGTTCATGCAAATGTTGTTTTGAAATGCTGCCATGCCTAGTCAGGAGGCCACGAAAGCCCTCCATCAAGAGTAATGCAATTTTGACGAGCAAATACAATTGGACTTGCATCAACACTTGTCCCGGGGGGGTTTAGGTGGAGTGGGTGGTCGTGTTTTGCTATGGAGGAGAGCAGGAAGATAATGCAATTCCTCTTTTGTTGATGCTTTGCCCAGAGGCTGCAGACAGCCTTTCTCTGAAGCAACCAAGCAGGGTCTAATAAGCACTCGGGTCTGTGATACGGATCCTTCAGAGAGGGAAAACGCCGCTCGAGGCTCCTGTTGAACATACACGGCGCAAGCAAGGCCTGAGTTATATATGGAGCACAAAACACATGGCTAAATATAACATGGATAATGCTGGATTGCAACTTCCTGGTGGCGCATGTTCAAGTTCTGATTAGATTTGTTGGAGACTTTTAGTCAATATCTTGGCGTGGGGGTGAAAGGAATCTAAGGGCCCTATCGTACACCCGACACAAGACATGTTTGGCATGATTTGTTGCTATTTTCACACCAGCACAGCTGTCATTTTCAGGTTTTGCACCACGTTGTTTAAATAGTGATTTCATTTGTCCTGCTTTGTGGTCTGATGGGTGTGCTGGTCTATAAAGGAGGTGTGTTAACGCTCATTGTTGGAGAGGGGTCTGTCTGCAGTGCAATATGAGCTGCATCCAATGCTTTTTAATCCGCTCACCTAACCCCACATCTAACCCTACCCATCACAGTGACGTCACTCACTCCATTGAGTGCATTGTGTCTGACATTGCATCGCTGAGTGATGCAATCTCAGCTTGCATCATAAAGGCTGCATCCAGATACTATTGCATTGTTGACCTGTTGCTAGAAGAACTGAAATAGACCGCACCATTGACCAACTAAAAGCTGCTCTATAGTCCAGCGCATTAGTTATGCACCTATGCAGGTCCAAACACTTACACATTGCTGAATACACAGAGGATGTACAGCAATACACAAATATCTTTACAGATGAACACAATTAAAGGATTTAAATGATCCAGAAATGATTATGATCTACATTAATATAAACACCACTGCCTCCATGCCTTATTCACCTCGGGGGTGTTACAAACCCCTGATGTTAGTCTAGGGTTGTGGGGTTTGACATTTATTTAATTAAATATATATTTATATAAACAGTGAATGAGTGGAAAGACAACTAAAGTAATGCCAAAAAATGTGTGCTTTTATTTACCATCCCAAAGTGAACAACAACAACAACGAATGAATTAAAAATAAAGAAAAAGTAAGTAAGGCAAAGATATACTATTTACAACACTGAGACAAAATAAAGACGGGAAAAAACAAGAGAGCTGGCAGAAGGGACGCGGGCGGCGCTAAAGAAATGAAAAGAACAAAACTCAAACCAAATCTAACTCCCCAGAAGCATCTAGTTAACTAACTATGTGAAAACAGTATAATTAACACACGAAGATCTTCCGAGTCCTGACTATCTACTCTTTCTAGTAGAGGTGTGAACCTATACTGGTCTCACGGTTCGGTTCGGTTACCATTATCATGCCTTCGATTCGGTTCGATTCGATATCTCGGTGCATCACGGTGCATTGACGATGCTTTCCATATATAGTGTTATATTTTGGGGGGAGGCTATAACAAGCTGTCTGTATAAACACACAGACACACAGCAACACACTGTCTCTCATTCAAACACATACACAAACATAGACAGCACCAAAGAAACAAACAAACACACACACACACACACACGCACGCACGCACGCACACACTTAAGCCCTCGCAACAGGGAGAGCTCGCGCTGAGCGGAGCAGAAAAACGAAAAAAAAAACGAAAAATAAAGAAGCACTTTTCCGACGGTCCCTTACTGAGAGCTCCTCTCAGTGCGAGCTCTTCCGGCTAAACAAATATTGCGAGGGCTTAAACGGAGCAGTGGTCGTAATATCGAGCGAAAAAAAAATAAAAAGACAGCTGTGAAACATAGCCAGCTTTGTCTTTTTGTAGGAAACACACTTTAGATCTTTTTAGGGTGAGAGGTTTTTGAGTTATTGCCGTCTATAACTGAATGTGTGTCAGGAATTTTGAAAACAAAACCAACTGAACCGCGTTCCTTTCTGGCGCCCCCCTGGATGTACAGCGCCCTTAGCATTTGCCTATGGTGCCTATGCCACAGGCCGGCCCTGAGTTGGCTGAGTGTTGTAAATACCGGCGCTCACCTCCCTCACGACAGAGCGCATAGAAGATAAATGACGTCAGTACATAATAACCGGTTATGATTATTACTGAACCAATACCGAATTGTCCGCATCTGCATCGCGGTGCCCCGAAGAAACGATTAATTTTGACACCCCTACTATCTAGCTATCCAAAAAGTACAAGGGGTGGCTCTCGCCCCTAACATAATACGCTGTACAGCAGAGTAGTCCTAAGTGTTGCAAAATGTGTCACGTGACCTTCTTACTTGTCCGCTTCGTCCAAGCCTCGTAAACAACGATAAACTAAGAACGATGTACGAATAACGGACGGATAACGTGCACACAGAAACGAGCAACAACAAAACACAGTTAGACAGGGTTATTTCTAAACGCACGCGACAAATGCAAACAAATGACAAAGCAGCAAAAGAGAAAAATGCAAGCAAGGGAAGGCGAGTGGTCTGACACGCGCTTTTATGACGGGTGGTCTTTGCTTATTGGATATGATGTAAGAGTGACGTAACCGGGGAGGATTGACTGACAGCTGAATGGACCAATGAATGGAACCTGAGAATACATGAAAGCAGATATGGGAGAACAGAGCGAGAGAGAGAGAGAGAGAGAGAGAAACACAGAGCAACAGAGCACAAAAAACACAAATACATAACAAGGGGCTTTTTCAGTTTTTTCATGAGCATCTGCTACTGTATAATGTGATTATTATTAGCACTATTGTCTATTAACTGCAGATTTATATTTGTTTCAATAAACGTAGATTATCAAGTGTAGATTTGTCCACCTGTAAGGTTTTGGAGACGTCTGCATCACCTATTGGGCATAAGAACAGGACGTGTGTTTGGATATAAAGGGCCGATCACACAGTGTTAACTTTTTCTACTTCTGCAGCAGGCGGTTGAGGCGCACAGGGTGCATAAGCAGCGCGCAAAACACTTACAGCTGATAGTAAATCATTCAAAAAAGGCGCCTCTCAATTAGGCATGGGATAAGATTCTGACAGTATGATAACCTTGGATAAAAATATCACGGTATTGTGCTTACTCCTCTTAAATATATTCTTTTTAAATGTCTGGGTAAAAAACAAAAACTTATTCCCCCTTGAAAACAGTATATTTTATTTTTGAAAGTTTTATAATATCTTGGAACAGTGAACATGTCAGGCTAAATAATTAAAATGAATCTTTGACTTCTGCTGTTTTTATTAGTTTC